>NC_091141.1:43411295-43711295 GCF_041381155.1 Argopecten irradians | reverse complement strand
ATCATTTGTACATTTTGAACCCCCACCCTATAACGATGCTACCATTGCATTATGAGTGCTATCCCATGCTTAGTTTCAGAGAAGATGTTGTTTATATGGAAAAGCCAAATTGACCCCTTTTGACCCCACCCCTCAGGCCCCCGGTGGGTCAGCCCCATCATTTGTACAATTTTGAATCACCACCCTATAAAGATGCTACAATTGCATTATGGATGCTATTCCATACTTAGTTTCAGAGAAGAAGTCGTTTATATGGAAATAGCCAAATTGACCCCTTTTGACCCCGCCCCTCAGGCCCCCAGGGGGTCAGCCCTATCATTTGTACAATTTTGAATCCCACCCTATAAGGATGCTACCATTGCATTTTGGGTGCTATCCCATGCTTAGTTTCAGAGAAGAAGTCGTTTAAATGGAAATAGCCAAATTGACCCCTTTTGGCCCCGCCCCTCAGGCCCCTGGGGGGTCAGCCCCATCATTTGTACAATTTTCAGTTAGTAGCCCAAAAGGATGCTACCAGTCAAATTTTGTTGAAATCCGACCAGCGGTTATAGAGAAGAAGTCGATTGTTGACGGACGGACGGACGGACGACGGATGAGGGAGCATACAAATAAAATTTGAGACATGTAATTTCAGTTCTTTCTGAGTTGTAGCTGTAACAAACTTCAAATATAAAAATCCAAGATGGCTGCCTGGCTGGCAAGCGTAACCTACAGATGGAATTTGAGAAAGATCCATTCAGTTTTTTCTGGGAAATAGCGGTAACAAATTTGAACTATAACAAGACATCCCAGAGGGATCTTGGCGCCCATTAAAGAATGATCTATGTCCGACAATCGAAAGAGGGATCTTTTGTCTGCTTTTCAAACTTTTCCTTCATATTACTACTTCTGAAATTTGAGAAAGATCCTTTGAGTACTTTCTGAGTAACAAACTTCAATTATCAAAATCCAAGATGGCTACCTATCGGCCATATTTTTGACTGATCAGTCCGAAAATGCAATACGCACAAATAAGGTCCTAGGGGAACTTACATATAAAATTTGAGACAGATCACTTCAGTACTTTCTGAGCAATAGTTGTAACAAGCTTCAACTATCAAAATCCAAGATGGCGGCCTGTCGGCCATCTTGTTCATCGACCATCTTGTTCATCGATCGGTCCCAAAATACAATATGCACAACTAGACCCCTAGGGGAACCTGTACATGCAATTTGAGACAGATCCCTTCAGTACTTTCTGAGAAATAGCGGTAACAAACTTCAATTGTCAAAATCCAAGATGGCGGCCTGTCAGCCATCTTGTTGATCGATCAGTCCGAAAATGCAATATGCCCAACTAGACCCCTACAAGAACCTGCACATACAATTTGAGACAGATCCCTTCAGTACATTCTTAGACATAGCGGAAAAAAACTTCAATTGTCAAAATCCAAGATGGCGTCTTTCGGCCATCTTGTTCACCGATCGGTACCAAAATGCAATGTGCATAACCAGGGACCTAGGGGAACATGCACATGAAATTTGAGATAGGTCCCTTCAGTACTTTCTCAGTAATAGTGGTAACAAGCTTCAACTATCAAAATCCAAGATGGCGTCCTATCGGCCATCTTGTTGATCAATCGGTCCGAAAATGCAATATGCCCAAAGATTTGAATAGCCCACCATCTGTTGATGGTGGGCTAACTAGGGGCCTAGTGGAACCTACATATGAAATTTGAGAAAGATACCTTCAGTACTTTCTGAGATATAGCGGTAACAAAAATTGTTAACGGACGGACGGACCACGGACCACGGACGAAAAGCGATTTGAATAGCCCACCATCTGATTATGGTCGGGTAAAAATCCAAGATAGATTTGAGTATCCAACTATCTGATGATGATGGGCTTCAAATCTTATTTGCCTAGAAACAAAATGCTGCAAAAATGACTGAAATGCATCGAAGCTAAAAAAAGAGTTCTCACCCCTGAAAATCAACCCGGTTATTTCCCATTTATTTTATCTATATTTTTACTAAATCATCAGTATAAAATAGATACCTCTTTAATTCTTCTACCTGAATTTTGTCACATACTCTTCACTGTAAAAAACGATAGAATCTTGTGATTTCTCCGATTACACTATAGGATCAGATAACCAGCTTACCTTGGTACCTATCAGTGGTTGGAGATGGTGTCCGTCTACTGTAGGGGTCTTCGTCCCGATACCGTAGGTCTCCTTGTGAAGCGCGATAACGTTCCTCTGCCGCAGCGATTGCAACCTTCTGTTGAAATGGATCATCTGCGAATGGGTCTTGTGGTACCTCAGGTAGCCCATCATGTTTGTTAGGACTATACGGATAATCATCATAATTACCAAAAGTGGGTTCTCCTTCGTACCTGTCGTTAGGGGGCATGTCCCTATATCTGTCCTCCATAGGGGCCCCGTGGGAGTCATCTAGTGACATGTCTCTGAACCTATCGTCTGGGGGTAGGTACTGATTTCCCGGGACAGGGGATGCCCTATAACCACCCTCAGATTGATAATTGTCTCCCATAGGGCCCCTGTACCGGTCATCCTCAAAAGAATTTTCTTTGTAGCGGTCATCCATTTGTGGCGGGGCCCCTGTGTAGGCACCGGTCTCGTACAGTGGAGGTTGGTCCCCGTAGGGGTCCCCAGGGTTACGATACGAGTCACTCCGACTCGGGGGATCACTTGGTCTGGCCCCCTGGGGAGAGTAGAAGGAGTCGGCCCCTCGAGAGTCGTCGTAGTTTGGCTGATCGCTGTATTGGTCCCTCGGGTTGCACAAGTCCTCAGGCTGGCTATAGCTTCCTCTACCTCCTGAAGGTCCCATGTCCCTAATGGAGAAAAATCATTAATAACTACAATAGATTTGTTGTCTGATTGTACTGTTCAAATAAATGTCCTTGTAAATCAAATAGAATTCATAATGGTCTATATTAAAATATTCCTATCCTTTTGCTAATTTTATGATTCTTGATCAATCAAACAATTGCCTTATTTTGTTATGTGCATAGACATTGCAGCATAAAATATACTTTATTAACTTCAGATCAGAATAAAAATTTATGTGGAATTTTAAAGAGTATTAAGTTTTTAACAAGAAATGCCAGAGGGATCTTGGCACCAACTAAAAAATTATCGAAGTCTGACAATGGAAAGAAAGATCTTTTCTCTGCTTTAACTTCAAGTATCAAAATCAAAGATGGCAGCCTGTCGGTGATCTCATTGACAATCTCAAAATGCATTATGCAAATCTAGGGCCTATGTGGAGCCTTTAGATATGAACTTTGAAAATGAGCTCTTCAGTTCTTCCTGAGAAAATAGTAGTAACAATCTTCAACTATCAAAATCCAAGATGGCAGCTGGTTGACCATATTGTTGACCGACCAGTCCCAAAAATGCTAAATGCACACCTAGGGCCCTAGGGGAATCTCTATATAAGATTTTTACAAAGATTCCTTCAGTACTTTCTAGTGATAACGGACAGAAGACATATCTTGAATATAATTGATAATCATTCTTTGTATGAAGCCATTAGGTCACAATGTTGCAAACCAATTTATTCTTGCCTTTTTCTGTATTATCCCAAAATTTCGAACGTCAATGAAATTTAGCTTAAATTTCAAATCGATTCTGAAATATTAAATTGATCAATTATATTCAAAATATTAGAATGCTACAGGACAAAGGGAGATAATTTATATGACTATAAGATGACATATGCCTTACCTATAATATTTACATACATCATGCACTCATGCAGTGCTGCCATACTCCTTATCCTTAATCCACTTATTTGTCAGAGGATTCCACTTATTTGTCAGAGGATTCCACTTATTTGTCAGAGGATTCCACTTATTTGTCAGAGGATTCCACTTATTTGTCAGAGGATTCCACTTATTTAAATATTTCTAATAACCGGAGTATTCGTATAGGCGGAGATTTGACTACTCTTTGATCCCTACACACATGTGAAGAGGCAAATAAACATCCTTTTATTCGTTTGATGAAAACGCATTTTTTACAATAGAAACAAACAATTATTTTCTTTAATGAAGCTTAATTGTGTTGTTTATTAACAAAAACTTTTCTTTCCAATGGTCTTGTTTACATCAGTCGACATTTGAAACTGTGAGATCAGAATAGTCCAATGTAACTAAAATACACTTCTGAAAACCGGCCTTACCTGAGCGACACTGATAGTTTGCATTGAGGTCTGATCAACCGACAGTGAAATACCTACATAGTTGTCACATGCCATGTCCTGGGGCATGTTTACAGGTGTGAAGGCTATAGGTATATGTACACAGTAATTATACCAGAGATGGTGGTGTAATTATTTAATCATGTCTATTGTTTAGATATTTAACGAAGGTCTACCACGTGCACTGGCGGTTTCTTTACTGTAGGAAAACAAGCAGAGCTAGTAATAAACAGAAAGTTTCGTATTCAATTTTGAGAGTCTCACACGGGTTATTTATTTACTTATGTAGTTGTCGGAAAACGTAAATTATCTGTATGAAGAAGCCAAAGCCATGTCTTGTTTTGTCATATACCAGCATCGACTGATCATCGTGTAATTAGACCATATTTATTTTTATTCTTTACGAAACGGGAAGCGATCGGCCGTATGTAGGTTAGTTCAGACAATATTCCCAAGAACATTCATGCAAATAACTATGTTTATAAGTGGTAACAAAGTAAAGATTGTTGTAATTCATTCCTTTTAATCGTATGATTTTCTCTTTTGTGATAACATTTACATTAACAACAAGGACATAGTCATTCAGATCCCCCGCCAATGGAGATATTAAAGCTGAAGCAAGTTTGATTTTGGAGACTTATGTGTATGAAAAAAAACAGGAACAAGGACATAGTCATTCAGATCCCCCGCCAATGGAGAGCTAAATCAATTAATGCATTAATTTTATATGCTAGTAAGAGTATAGGGAAAGTATTTTAAAACCCAACTGCAATTGAAGAATATATACAAAACATATTTATGTTTTTTTTTTAACAAAGTGAAACCAACTTTGAAAATTTTTGCTTCTTTAAAAAATACCAGAATTGATCTTAGCTTTAACAAAGTTCAGCAGCTAACAGTGCGATTTTTTATTTGTTTTAAACAGCGACGAGTTACATAGGAATTAAGTGAATGTTCATAGTAATTGAGTTTGATATATCTGAGTTTTACTGCATGCATATTAAATAAAAAGTAAAGCATAATACAAAATTAGAAGTCCTACATAAAATGTGTCTATGAAGTTTCATGGAAATATCTCTGCTGGTTTTAGAGTTGTGCTCCGGAAACGATTCTTACACAAAAATATGCCATTTTCAGCAATGTTTCCATGGTTACAGAAAAAAGTACAAAAAGTGAAAACCTTAAAATAGCAAAAGGCACTACTAGACCATAAGACAATGTGTCTATGAAGTTTCGTGGAAATATCTCTTCTGGTTTTAGAATTATGCTCCGGAACGAACCTGGTACAAAAATATGATATTTTCAACAATGTTTCCATGGTTACGGAAAAAATGCAAAAAATGAAAACCTAAAAATAGCAAAAGGCACTACTAGACCATATGACCAATGTGTGTATGAAGTTTCGTGGAAATATCTCTACTGATTTTAGAGTTATGCTCCGGAAACCATTTGTACGGACGGACGGAAGGAACCCATTTGTATATCCCCCGCCAACCACGTTGGGCGGGGGATAAAAAGGAAGTTGAGCTAAAGAAAGATGGAGTATAATTCAAGTAGAGCGGGGCTGCAATTGTTGAATCAGGTATACAGCCTTGACATTTATATTAGACTATATACACAAAGATGGGTGGAGTTTTGCAAAGTAACATTTACCATTTACCATGATATTTTCAGCAATGTTTCCATGGTAACGGAAAAAGTGCAAAAAATGAAAACCTAAAAATAGCAAAAGGTACTACTAGACCATAAAAAGAATGTGTCTATGAAGTTTCGTGGAAATATCTCTGCTGGTTTTAGAGTTATGCTCCGGAAATGAACCTGCTACAAAAATATGATATTTTCAGCAATGTTTCTATGGTTACAGAAAAAAGCACAAAAAGTGAAAACCTAAAAATAGCAAAAGGTACTACTAGACCATAAGAACAATGTGGCTATGAAGTTTCATGGAAATATCTCTGCTGGTTTTAGAGTTATGCTCCGGAAATGAACCTGCTACAAAAATATGATATTTTCAGCAATGTTTCTATGGTTACAGAAAAAAGCACAAAAAGTGAAAACCTAAAAATAGCAAAAGGTACTACTAGACCATAAGAACAATGTGGCTATGAAGTTTCATGGAAATATCTCTGCTGGGTTTAGAGTTGTGCTCCAGTCTGTTATATTAACAAACGCTAGGCAGTAAACTGAAGTGTAGAAAACTTCCGATCAATTGAAACCGGATCGTAATGTTCGATATTCGATTCACTTCTCCAAACCAAACCCACTCTAAACCGGCCAAAATTCTATGCACCAACCATGACCACTAAGATAGCAAGGAGAATGGCAGCATTTTGGGCAACTATTGATCAATGCCATTGTCATGGGCACCAGATATGCGTGCTCCTTGATTAAGCCAAAGTTTTATCTCACAATGCACTTGTAACATTTTACTTCCTGTTTTGCAACTAAAAACATTTTGAAAATTTCAAACAAGAATAAAAATTAATATGAAATCTCAGTTAAAATTGAATTTTCTCATAATGCAAGATTAAGAAGTAAATACTTATTCATGCATTATGAAGATTTTCAGTTTTATCAGCGGACTCGACAAAACTCGCACAATCCATAAATATATATAGAACTATTACTTCATAGTAAATTTGGTTTAGCCATCAATGTGATCATACATTTTAAAAACAAATTTTTAATTTTTTTGCCTTTTCCAAGCCAAGGAAACAGCTTCATTAAATTTCAGAATTGCCATTTTGGTTATGATAGCTGGCTTTGTGGGATAAAGGGTACCTATGATCTTGGCGAGTATAGGGCCTCTGAAAGCTGTCGTTAGATGCTAGACTGTAGCGAGGCGACCGATTGCCGTAGTGATCAGGTTCCTCTCCATAGTTGTTGAACCTTGAGGGACTTGACTGCTCTTGTCCTGGGGACAATGCCGAATAGGACATGTAGTTGTCGTTAGGTTGTTCCCGTGGCAACGATGACATTGACCCCTGCATTCCAGAGCCTTTCCCGGCCTGTGAAATATAAATATAAGAAGTTTTTATTCATTCTTTTTGATGGGCAAAATTAAACTTAAGGAAAACAATGTGGTTTGACAAAAGGTGATGAACAGAATAGGTCACCTTTGTCTAAGGTGACCTAAATAAAACTTTGTAGTTTTGATCCCTTGCTCACAGAAATTAAAGCTTAAACAAATACTGGACCACCATTAAACACCATTACATTCTTCAGCTTTTTCATTACTTTAATGATTTAATAATGAATAGATTTTTATAATCAAACATCAATGTGTAGATAATTTTTGATGTTCTCAAAATAAACCTTCAGTAATTTAGTAATTAAGATGGCCTCTTATAAGGAGATGCCATACATGTCTGCCTTGTGGTATATTAATGTCTCCTTATAAGGAGATGCCATACATGTCTGCCTTGTAGTATATCAATGTCTCCTTATAAGGAGATGCCATACATGTCTGCCTTGTAGTATATTAATGTCTCCTTATAAGGAGATGCCATACATGTCTGCCTTGTAGTATATTAATGTCTCCTTATAAGGAGATGCCATACATGTCTGCCTTGTAGTATATTAATGTCTCCTTATAAGGAGATGCCATACATGTCTGCCTTGTAGTATATTAATGTCTCCTTATAAGGAGATGCCATACATGTCTGCCTTGTAGTATATTAATGTCTCCATATGATGGTGGAACTTTCACTTACACGGTGTGTATATATATATATATATATAAAAATAAAAGTCAACAACCTTCCTCTTGTACATTCACCATTTCATGATGGCTCTTCAGGAGTAGAAATATCAAATAATAATAATAATAGGAGGAGAAGAGCCATCCTGAAATGGTGAATGTACAAGAGGAAAGTCGTTGACTTTATTTTTATATATTCAACTCTACATGGACACGTACTTTTTTCTTGGTGTATATATATATATATATAAGAAATAAAAACAATAACGACTGACTAGTGAGCGCTTTCGCCCCATTCAAGTATTTCGCTTGAATGGGGCGAAAGCGCTCACTAGTCAGTCGTTATTGTTTTTATTTCTTATAGATTTCGTCCGTAAGGATTTTTCTATAAATTTATCATATATATATATATATGTAGCACACTGCAGAACCACAGTATAATAAAGGAGTAGGTCGTGTTTGAGTGTAGGTAGGAGTATGTTAAATAGAGATCTAGGGAAGAAGGTGATAGTCAACTCAAACATGGTGGGACCTTACCTTAGTATAGAAAGTTCAACTGTAGTCTGGAGAGGAGTGATACTTACAGATCTAAGATGACGGTTGCTACCCGAGCTTTGTAGTGATAGATGGGATGAATGAGGTGACCGACTGTCTCCTATGTACTGGGGATTACCCCCATTTAGGGCTCCTGGACTCTGGCTATAGGCTTCACTGTTGTATGGAATGCGACCATGAGAACTGTAGGGGTCATCTTGTAGGTAGTCCATATTGTCCTCACTGTGGAGAAAGTAATTACAATTAATACTTTTGTCTCTTATTCTTCCCTCCCCCTGACTACACCACTTCACTGTTGTCTCTTATTCTTCCCTCCCCGTGACTACACCACTTCACTGTTGTCTCTTATTCTTCCCTCCCCCTGACTACACCATTTCACTGTTGTCTCTTATTCTTCCCTCCCCCTGACTACACCACTTCACTGTTGTCTCTTATTCTTCCCTCCCCCTGACTACACCATTTCACTGTTGTCTCTTATTCTTCCCTCCCCCTGACTACACCATTTCACTGTTGTCTCTTATTCTTCCCTCCCCCTGACTACACCACTTCACTGTTGTCTCTTATTCTTCCCTCCCCCTGACTACACCACTTCACTGTTGTCTCTTATTCTTCCCTCCCCCTGACTACACCACTTCACTGTTGTCTCTTTATTCTTCCCTCCCCCTGATTACACCATTCCACTGTTGTCTCTTATTCTTCCCTCCCCCTGACTACACCACTTCACTGTTGTCTCTTATTCTTCCCTCCCCCTGACTACACCACTTCACTGTTGTCTCTTATTCTTCCCTCCCCCTGACTACACCACTTCACTGTTGTCTCTTATTCTTCCCTCCCCCTGACTACACCACTTCACTGTTGTCTCTTATTCTTCCCTCCCCCTGATTACACCACTTCACTTTGTTTGTTCTCTTATTCTTCCCTCCCCTGACTACACCACTTCACTGTTGTCCTTATTCTCCCTCCCCCTGATACACCATCACTGTTGTCTCTTATTCTTCCTCCCCCTGACTACACCACTTCACTGTTGTCTCTTATTCTTCCCTCCCCCTGACTACACCACTTCACTGTTGTCTCTTATTCTTCCCTCCCCCTGACTACACCACTTCACTGTTATCTCTTATTCTTCCCTCTGACTACTCCACTTCACTGTTGTCTCTTATTTATTCTTCCCTCCCCCTGACTACACCACTTCACTGTTGTCTCTTATTCTTCCCTCCCCCTGACTACACCACTTCACTGTTGTCTCTTATTCTTCCCTCCCCCTGACTACACCACTTCACTGTTATCTCTTATTTTTCCCTGGTGTATTGTCAGTGGTGTATTGTCTGTGGTGTATTGTCAGTGGTGTATTGTCTTTGGTGTAATGTCAGGTATTAAAATAAATGTTTTGTTTATATTCCTCAGATTAATTAGGTTTTAATTTCAGTTGAATTTTAGTTGAACTTTATAACTTATTTCATCACATTGAATTGCAATGTCAATGACCTAATTACTGACCTAATCAGCACCCTAGCGTAATTTAATGAAGCAAAGGATTTTTTTCCTAATTAATTTTCTTGTAGGGCACACGTATTCGTTATCTTTAAGATGCCGTCAGAGCATAAACAATACTTATAATTTGAATAATAATAGGTGTTAAATTGTGTATATACATGTCTAATTAACACAAAAAATAACATAAAATAACATATCTTGTTTTTGGTGCCTGTTTAATCAATACTTTATTCCATGCATGGATGTTTTCCGGGACGCAATTAATTATTTTTAATGTTTTTATCTTGAAGTCAAATACGAAACTCAAACTTTTCCATGGTGGTAATTGTGAAATGTAAGTAACTTTTGCAACTGAAGAAAAATACTTATTTCGTTTGCTTCTGTTTTTGATAGCGAAAAAATTAAAGTCGTCAGTGGTGAAGCATCTTTAAAATCAGCTTAAAGGCCCACTACCTTTCCGGAGCAAAATTTAAAGGTTTCTTAAAAACATTAATAACAAAAGAAAATATATATCGATGGCTTAAGATGAGGTTACAACACCAAACATATGCAAGATTTCCTGTCTAATGTACAATAACAGTGGAGATTCATTTCGCTGTTTTGCCGTCTGGCGCAGTGATAGTCAACTACGTATACCGCGCGGCATTTAGGACGACGGCGGGAAACATAAAACGACCCGCGTTATGAAAATTCACATTTTATTTATTCTAATTAAACAGTTCTGAAGGTGATGATAAGTGTGCTAGTAAACGTATAGTTAATAACTTCTGCGACTCTACAAATTATTGATCTCGTTTTACATTCCTATTTTAACAAGAGGCCCAGAGGGCCTGTATCGCTCACCTGGTTTGTAATGCCAAGTAATTTTCTGAATACAGGTTCATTGTTTCTTTTCTGAAGGAATTTTAATATTAACCTCTAAATCCCCTATTGGGCCCCACCCCTCCTGCCCCCAGGGGGTCAGAGCCAAAATTTATACAAGTTCTGTTCCCCTTCCCCCAAGGAAGTTTATGGCCAAATTTGGTCACAATCCAAGCAAAACTCTAGGACAAGTAGCGATTTATAGGATTTACCTCTATTTCCCCTATTGGGCCCCACCCGTTCTGCCCCCGGGGGGCCAGAGCCAAAATTTATACAAGTTCTGTTCCCCTTCCAAAAAAGATGTTTGTGGCCAAATTTGGTTACATTCCATGCAGAACTCTAGGACAAGTACCCATTTATAGGAATTACCTATAATTCCCCTATTGGGCCCCGCCCCTCCTACCCCCCAGAACCAGAGCCAAAATTTATACAAACACAGTTCTTATTCTCCCAAGGATGTTTCTGGCCAAATTTGGTTACATTCCATGCAGAACTCTAAGACTAGTAGCGATTTAAAGGATTCACCTCTATTTCCCCTATTGGGTGCCACCCCCCCCCCCCCTCTCCTGCCCCCGGAGGGTCAGAGCCAAAATTTATACAAGTTCTGTTCTCCTACCCCAAAGGATGTTTCTGACCAAATTTGGTTACAATCCATGCTGAACTCTAGGACAAGTACCGATTTATAGGAATTACCTATAATTCCCCTATTGGGCCCCGCCCCTCCTGCCCCCCGGAACCAGAGCCAAAATTTATACAAACACAGTTCTTAAACCCCAAGGATGTTTCTGGCCAAATTTGGTTACATTCCATGCAGAACTCTAAGACTAGTAGCGATTTAAAGGATTTACCTCTATTTCCACTATTGGGCCCCACCCCTCCAGCCCCCGAGGGGCCAGAGCCAAAATTTATACAAGTTCTGTTTCCCTTCCCCCAAGGATGTTTGTGGCCAAATTTGGTTACAATCCATGTAGAACTCTATGACTAGTAGCGATTTAAAGGATTTACCTCTATTTCCCCTATAGGGCCCCGCCCCTCCTGCCCCCGGGGGGTCAGAGCCAAAATTTATACAAGTTCTGTTCCCCTTCCCACAAGGATGTTTGTGGCCAAATTTGGTTACATTCCATTCAAAACTCTATGACTAGTAGCGATTTAAAGGATTTATCTCTATTTCCCCTATTGGGCCCCGCCCCTCTTGCCCCTGGAGGATCAGAGCCAAAATTTATACAAGTTCTGTTCCCCTTCCCCCAAGGATGTTTGTGGCTAATTTTGGTTACAATCCATGCAGAACTCTAGGACAAGTAGCGTTTTAAAGGATTTACCTCTATTTCCCCTATTGGGCCCCGCCCCTCCTACCCCCTGGGGGTCAGAGCCAAAATTTATACAAGTTCTGTTCCCCCTCCCCCTAGGACGCTTGTGGCCAAATTTGGTTACAATCCATGCAGAACTCTAGGACAAGTAGCGATTTATAGAATTTACCTCTATTTCCCCTATTGGGCCCCGCCCCTCCTGCCCCCTGGGGGTCAGAGCCAAAATTTATACAAGTTCTGTTCCCCTTCCCCCAAGGATGCTTGTGGCCAAATTTGGTTACAATCCATGCAGAACTCTATGACTAGTAGCGATTTAAAGGAAATGTTGACGGACAGACGGACGGACGGACGGACGGACGGACGACGGACGGACGGACGGACGACGGACGGACGACGGACGCCGCGCCATGACATAAGCTCATCGGCCCTTCGGGCCAGGTGAGCTAAAAATTAAAAGCCGTTTCAGAAAGGTAGTGGCCCTTTAATGATATGAGATTTGGGAAATTGTTTTAAGTTGATGTGAAAGTACTATTTTTAGTAACTCTGAGTATACATTTGTACTTTCTTTTAGCTTTACGGCCCATCGACAACTAATATAAGGTCATTTAAGGCCAAACTACAAGTCATGCATCTGTGAGTACACATTGTCAGGGATGACTGCATACTGAAATGCCAGTCAACATGACAGCCACATCCACGGCATGCCAATGGGAGAAAACTGCCTTACCGTACGTACCCTAAGTTCATAGCGCCCCGATCCTCCAACTCACGCCTGTAACAAACAAACAATAGTACAAATCACAAAACCAAAAATAGATTGGTATGAAAAACATGCTAACAATGTCAATAGAGGAGGCCTGGACGGTCACCGAGTGCTACTACAGACAGAGCAAGTTGGTTCAAATCTCACCATCAGCGGATTTCTTTTTAACTATTTTTGTTTACATGTTTTAACTGTAAAAAGCATTTTTGAATTAATACAACCTTAAAACTTGACCCTTCATATTTGAATTGATTTTTTGTTTTTCTTTTTCATAGTTTCTGTATATTTTATGGTAAAAATTAGAAGAAAATAACTGTTACTGTACCTACATGTACCTAATGATTGAAATTCCAATTTGGTTTGCCATTGTTAAACAAATCAAAGTACTGTAAGTACTAAACTGAAAAAGCATTGATGTAACAAAATTTTAGTTCAAAGAAGGCAAATATGTCATTAGTAACATTTTAGGGTGTGTATTTTCTTGCAAGTCCCATGTCATTATCAAGTTGGGTTATTTATCTTCCAAGTATTCATTTAATTAATTTTGGATAAATTGTTGAGATTGCAGACAACCATTCCTCCTCATATCAAAAGATGAATCTAAAAATTATGAGAAGATTTTAAGAAAATGCTAGAAAATTTCTTTTAGATTTGAACTTTGAACCTATCTTGAATTCAACAGCTTCAACAAATATTTACAGTCAGTGTCATGTGACCTTTTCTCTAATGTTTGAATATAGTTGTCTGAATAACAAAATAAAGAAAAAAATTGTAGTTATGATTATTTGATAATTGATCTTGAGGACAAGGTCATGGAGACCTACAGCTAATAACAATCTGCAGTAAAATGACAACAAGGGAAACATTAAGACTCCATTAAGAAGAAAGTATAATCTGACACATGGATATCCCTTGATGGCATTTTTACAAAAGTTCATGGCTTATGCTGCAAATGTTGTTTACAGACCTCATTTATAAAGAACTATGTGCAATGCATATAATATACAAGTATTTTTTTTTCCGATGAACTATGTGGTACAGATCTATTACAGGAGGAAAGGGCAAAAGGCAATTAATTAGATAATTTTCAAGAGAAGAAATGAAATGACAAAAACTAAGGGTCAAATGTTCATTTAAAGAATTGGTTACTGCATCAAAATCAAAACTGAATTGATTTGAATTATGTTTATTCAAAAATACTTTAATACAAACATGAAATAACATCACAATACATTATTTTTTTCTACTTCTCTTCTGTGATACACACAATGTATTCAGGCATATTAGTAAGTAAAGAGCAGTTCTTGATACTTTGCTGCAATATTGAAGAAAAATCATATCAAAGTCAAATTCAGTATGATACTGTCTCTATATAATGCATAAAATGGACACTGAGAATTCTTAACAGCATATTAAAACAACCATTCTCAAAATCAGTGTGTTATTTGTATACATTGACATGTACATTGGACCCTCGATAATCTGGACACCTTCGTTCCCAGCCTAAACCGCCCAGATTACAAATTTTCCGGACTGCCGATCGGTTTTTTATGTTTATGTACTAAAATGAATACTTTTTTTGTTATGTTTTAAAGGTTTTTTTCCCATTTAATTATGTTAAGAATATGAAATTAACGTACATGTAATCACACATTATTGGCAACTTGTTGTTAATGTCACATTACTTACAACTGTTTATACATGTATTGGTAACAAGATCAGAAACAGTTGTAAAAACATTTGATAGAGGCATCAACTAATGGGAACAACCAATGGGCTATGTCACCAGAAGCATTAAAATTTGTGTCATTTTGGTGAACACACTGCACAAAGTCAACAAGTAAAACTGTTTAATATGTTTCTGTTTTAGCAAATAAATGAATGTCATTCCATATACAATGTACTTATATGGCCGTGTCACAGATGTGAATCATTGAAATATACATTGTAGCAATGATAATTCAGGCGTGATGATAGGTAAATAAATTATCAGTTTATATTATAAATGTAGGATATTTCTATATATATCTAAATACAAAGTTACTCGACACTCGCTAATTGTCATCACTTGATGTTTTGCAACATTACAGTCAATGGGACAGAATTGTAGTTCTGATAATGACCGTCTGTCAGAACATATATAGTGTGTTTCATTCAAGCCAAGAAAACTCTTTTTGTTTGTATGAATTTTACAACAAAACAGAAAGACTAACATGTGAATCAGTCTGTAAAGTTAAAAGTTTAAACACCTTCTATCTCTCCACAGATTGATAACAATCGGCAGTATGTCAAATGGTGACAACTCTTTGCAAAAGTTGCAAATATACTGGATTTACTTTTTTGTATTTTTGTGTTTTAATTGGCATTACGAAACAATGCAAATGAGAAGCACCAATCCATATGCTTGTTGTCCAGAGCTACATGTATGTTGTCGCAGCTAGTTTAATATATGCCTGGTAGTCATCCTTAGAATCATTTCACTGCTTCCAAAGTAATCCTGATAATCTCCAGTCTTCAACAATTATGAATCTGCTTCAGATGACTAGCCAATGAGTCCTGTAATTATAAAATTTAACATATATATCAATATTCTTAATTTGTTATAAAAAAGTTACAGAAATCATCTAACAATGACAAAAGGAAGAAATTGGACTCGTGTACACAAGTACTTTGAGTTAAAGATGCTCCACCGCCGACAGAGTATAAATGATATTCATCATTTGAACAATAATTAGTTAACCTTAATCGTGTATTCATAAGTCTTATTAACACAAAAATAATATAAAATAATTAATTTTTCCTTTGGGTCAAGCGCACTCAGTACTTCATTCCATAAATTGGAAAATTGTGAAACTGGAGCTCAAACTTTTCAATGGCGGTAATGGTGTAAAGTAAGTAACTTTTGTAACTGAAGAAAAATACTAAATTGTCTGCTCCCGTTTTTGATTGTGAAAAAATACCATTTGTCAGCGGTGAAGCATCTTTAATATATTAGCATCATAATTAATTTGTCTCCTATACCTGATACACATTGATAAAATACAATGTTTTTTACTGTTAGCAAAACTTACTTTAAACCAAATACTGTAATATTGAGCAAGTGTAAATTTACCATGTATGATATATTACAGTGCACAGGTTATTGTTTATTTTGGTAAGTGTTATTATAAATTCTCTGAATCCATGAAGTTATATATGTAGTGACTGTTTAATCGATGTTTTAAGTTCATACCGCCAATTTCGAAATCCCAGATATTAATTGTCTTAAATAAATCTAGCATTACAATTCTTCTATTTATCTAAAGAAATTCTGTATTCACATGTGTATTACACACACATGCTTTGTGATGTTTATAGACATATTGACAATCTGGTAAATTGACTCTATGCATTAATATTAAATTTTATGTCATCGCATTAGAAAATAATACCAAAAATGAATCTTGTCAACTGCTAATTATAACAACAAACTACTTCAAATTTAAAGTGATATTCAATTTTGTTCGTTGCGTTGTAATAAAATAAAACGTCGATCATATGGATGTTAGCAGGAATTCACACATACTCCTGATGTTGTAAGTTCACTTCATGTGCCGATGTCTGTCAAATAGTTCATATAATAATATACCGACCCATAGGCATGATAGGCAAAGAAGCAAAACGAAATGAAACTTACGATTTTCACTGCTTCTGTCTCCAAATACAAAAAGAATTCCGTAGTTTACTAGCAAGGTGGCTTGCAACATGCAGTGTTCAAATATTCTTCGGTGTTTTTCAGATATGAGAATGCATTTATTACGCTGGATAATTAAATGGAAAATATCTCTTGACTTGCAAGTTTACATCACAGGTCCGCTTTGCGTGATGACGTCTTTGTTTACATTCGGCCGTTTACACTATTGCTGAGTGTCACGATATTTCATTGTATCTGTATCCGTGTATTAAATATTCCCTCGTTAATGAAAGGATGCGTTAGTTGACAATCCGTGCGAAATGATAAGGAACCAGCGTAACTCAGAATTTATCGTGTTTGTTAGCTTCTGCATAGATCACCCAGACGCTTGATGCGTACGTAGTTAACAAGCGTCTGTTTGAGTGAGACTTGGTTAAATTCAGTGGGCTATCGTAATGACATGATCACAATACGAACGTACCTGTTCTCCAAAATGACTATCAATATAATACATGTAAAAACAAACAACTTTTGTATCTTTCTTACGTCGGGATGAATAAAAAAAATTGTCATTATATAATAGATTATGAATGTATACATCAAACTACAATTAGATACTTACATACCAAAATCCTGACAATTCCTTAATTTAGTGTTACCCAAACCGGATGTTTACATAAATATATGCAAATGTTGGCGAGAATTAGGCCACCGATCGCTACCACTGATGCAAATTATCCTCACTATTTTTCAATTATAGACGTTCATGCTATAGTTTTTGTAGACATGTTTGAAACTATTCTATTTAATGAAATACCATAGATGTTGTTTAACTGCACTATGGCAGCATATTTGTTCTAGAAAGAGGAAAAGAGAAAAAATCGCATGCAAATGAGAGGTCAATCGCATTTAAATTAGTGGGTCATCCGGGCCGTAGCAATACTGGAAAAGCAAGCTTTTTCAGTAAAAACCAAAATTAGTTTTCCCCTATATCAGGAATACACATTTGACCTAAAATATGTTTTCCTACAGAAACTATGTTATGTATAATTATATGCTTAATCCCCACCACAGAGGACAACACTGAACCCTGGGGTCATATAATTGACAATTTTGTAAAGGATCATAAGACATTTTTTTGATTAATGCCTAAGAAATATTAGTTACAACACACAATTTATGCAGTGTAAAATTCCTGTTTTTCATGCCTATGTATTTTTAGATGAAAAGATACCAGCAGATATCACTTTACAATTACTAATAATAACACTGTATAAATGGAATTGTAGACCACAATATAGCTTCAAATTCCTGGTCTGTTTGTATGTACTCTGTTTACTTCACTTAAATACGAGTACTGCGAAAAATAATATTCAACTCTAATTTTTACTAGTAAAATTAATTGTAAATATTGTAATTCTGAAAATGTTGGTAACTTTTGGTAATGAAAAACATTAAAATCTCATCTTGATTCATGAGTATCAAAAATATGGCATATACAACTTTAAATGTTTTTTACAGCATTATTAAATGAACATTCTCCAATCTAAACATTAATATTCTTAATGAATTCTCACTGAATTTCGTTCATACCAGTTTAGACAAATATAACACGTTAAGTGCTTTTCTGAAATATCTGTTCATCCCTGGTCACCAGGTAAATCTGACTGATAGCACAGGGAAATTTACAGCATATTCTAACATTACAGGCAAATTTACAGCATTTTCTGACAGTACAGGCAAATTTACAGCATGTTCTGACAGTACAGGCAAATCCACAGCATCTTCTGACAGTACAGGAAAATTTACAGCATGTTCTGACAGCACAGGCAAATTTACAGCATGTTCTGACAGTACAGGCAAATTTACAGCATGTTCTGACAGCACAGGCAAATTTACAGCATGTTCTGACAGTACAGGAAAATTTACAGCATGTTCTGACAGTACAGGCAAATTTACAGCATGTTCTGACAGCACAGGGAAATTTATAGCATGTTCTGACAGTACAGGAAAATTTACAGCATGTTCTGACAGTACAAGCAAATTTGCAGCATGTTCTGATAGTACAGGGAAATTTACAGCATGTTCTGATAGTACAGGGAAATTTACAGCATGTTCTGACAGTACAGGGAAATTTACAGCATGTTCTGACAGTACAGGGAAATTTACAGCATGTTCTGACAGTACAGGGAAATTTACAGCATATTCTGACAGTACAGGCAAATTTTACAGCATGTTTGAAGTTGTGCTATGTTTTATAATATTCCTTCTCATAATACAGGTTCTACTTTTCAAATTAAAAATGAACTTTAGCATAATTGTGTACTCCATAATTACGACTTTAAAAAATGCATTACTATGTTCCAATTAAATACAAAAGTATCAATAAATATAGAATGCCCCCTCTGATGCTCCTAATTATAACATACCAATTAGATATTCCTAAATATAGAATACCTCTCAGATGCCCTATATGACTGAAAAACTACATTGTGATTTGTATATATTGTCTGTCACTCTGTCTCTGTGCCATTCTATGCGTCTGTCACTCTGTGTCCATTCTGCGTCTGTCACTGTCTCTCTGTCCATTCTGTGTCTGTCACTCTCTGTCCATTCTGTGTCTGTCACTCTCTGTCCATTCTGTGTCTGTCACTCTCTGTCCATTCTGTGTCTGTGTCTGTGTCTGTCACTCTCTGTCCATTCTGTGTCTGTCACTCTCTGTCCATTCTGTGTCTGTCACTCTCTGCCCATTCTGTGTCTGTCACTCTCTGTCCATTCTGTGTCTGTCACTCTCTGTCCATTCTGTCTGTCACTCTCTGTTAATTCTGTCTCTGTCACGCTGTCATTCTGTTCTCAACACCTTCCATCACTCTCTCAACACTTGTTCCTTTTCATATTATATCTATCTTTATTTTATTTCACTTACTTCTCAAATTCTATTTCATCTTTTGGATGTGTGGCTACATTTCAATTACAAGTTGTTTGATGACTATACTGTCCTGTCTCAGGACAAAGATTAACTGTAATTATTCTTATTGAACCTTGCATCCCCACGCCATTGTCCATACAGTCACCTCACAGACACTTAGTCATACACCTGACCTCTTTGTGTCCTATCATACTCCTGACCTCTTTGTGTCCTATCATACTCCTGACCCCTTTGTGTCCTATCATACTCCTGACCCCTTTGTGTCCTATCATACTCCTGACCCCTTTGTGTCCTATCATACTCCTGACCCCTTTGTGTCCTATCATACTCCTGACCCCTTTGTGTCCTATCATACTCCTGACCCCTTTGTGTCCTATCATACTCCTGACCCCTTTGTGTCCTATCATACTCCTGACCCCTTTGTGTCCTATCATACTCCTGACCCCTTTGTGTCCTATCATACTCCTGACCCCTTTGTGTCCTATCATACTCCTGACCTCTTTGTGTCCTATCATACTCCTGACCTCTCTGTGTCCTATCATACTCCTGACCCCTTTGTGTCCTATCATACTCCTGACCTCTTTGTGTCCTATCATACTCCTGACCTCTCTGTGTCCTATCATACTCCTGACCCCTTTGTGTCCTATCATACTCCTGACCCCTTTGTGTCCTATCATACTCCTGACCCCTTTGTGTCCTATCATACTCCTGACCCCTTTGTGTCCTATCATACTCCTGACCCCTTTGTGTCCTATCATACTCCTGACCCCTTTGTGTCCTATCATACTCCTGACCCCTTTGTGTCCTATCATACTCCTGACCCCTTTGTGTCCTATCATACTCCTGACCCCTTTGTGTCCTATCCTTCTACTCCTGACCCCTTTGTGTCCTATCATACTCCTGACCCCTTTGTGTCCTATCGTACTCCTGACCCCTTTGTATCCTATCGTACTCCTGACCCCTTTGTGTCCTATCATACTCCTGACCTCTTTGTGTCCTATCATACTCCTGACCTCTTTGTGTCCTATCATACTCCTGACCTCTTTGTGTCCTATCATACTCCTGACCCCTTTGTGTCCTATCATACTCCTGACCCCTTTGTGTCCTATCGTACTCCTGACCCTTTTGTGTCCTATCATACTCCTGACCCCTTTGTGTCCTATCATACTCCTGACCCCTTTGTGTCCTATCATACTCCTGACCCCTTTGTGTCCTATCATACTCCTGACCTCTTTGTGTCCTATCATACTCCTGACCTCTTTGTGTCCTATCATATTCCTGACCCTTTGTGTCCTATCATACTCCTGACCTCTTTGTGTCCTATCATACTCCTGACCCCTTTGTGTCCTATCATACTCCTGACCCCTTTGTGTCCTATCATACTCCTGACCCCTTTGTGTCCTATCATATCTGACTTTGGTCCATCTACTCTGACCCCTTTGTGTCCTATCGTACTCCTGACCCCTTTGTGTCCTATCGTACTCCTGACCCCTTTGTGTCCTATCATACTCCTGACCCCTTTGTGTCCTATCATACTCCTGACCCCTTTGTGTCCTATCATACTCCTGACCCCTTTGTGTCCTATCGTACTCCTGACCCCTTTGTGTCCTATCATACTCCTGACCTCTTTGTGTCCTATCATACTCCTGACCTCTTTGTGTCCTATCATACTCCTGACCTCTTTGTGTCCTATCATACTCCTGACCCCTTTGTGTCCTATCATACTCCTGACCCCTTTGTGTCCTATCATACTCCTGACCCCTTTGTGTCCTATCATACTCCTGACCTCTTTGTGTCCTATCATACTCCTGACCCCTTTGTGTCCTATCATACTCCTGACCCCTTTGTGTCCTATCATACTCCTGACCTCTTTGTGTCCTATCATACTCCTGACCCCTTTGTGTCCTATCGTACTCCTGACCTCTTTGTGTCCTATCATACTCCTGACCCCTTTGTGTCCTATCATACTCCTGACCCCTTTGTGTCCTATCATACTACTGACCCCTTTGTGTCCTATCATACTCCTGACCCCTTTGTGTCCTATCATACTCCTGACCCCTTTGTGTCCTATCGTACTCCTGACCCCTTTGTGTCCTATCATACTCCTGACCTCTTTGTGTCCTATCGTACTCCTGACCCCTTTGTGTCCTATCGTACTCCTGACCCTTTGTGTCCTATCATACTCCTGACCTCTTTGTGTCCTATCATACTCCTGACCTCTTTGTGTCCTATCATACTCCTGACCTCTTTGTGTCCTATCATACTCCTGACCCCTTTGTGTCCTATCATACTCCTGACCCTTTGTGTCTATCATACCCTGACCCCTTTGTGTCCTATCATACTCCTGACCCCTTTGTGTCCTATCATACTCCTGACCTCTTTGTGTCCTATCATACTCCTGACCCCTTTGTGTCCTATCATACTCCTGACCCCTTTGTGTCCTATCATACTCCTGACCTCTTTGTGTCCTATCATACTCCTGACCCCTTTGTGTCCTATCATACTCCTGACCTCTTTGTGTCCTATCATACTCCTGACCTCTTTGTGTCCTATCATACTCCTGACCTCTTTGTGTCCTATCATACTCCTGACCTCTTTGTGTCCTATCATACTCCTGACCCCTTTGTGTCCTATCATACTCCTGACCTCTTTGTGTCCTATCATACTCCTGACCCCTTTGTGTCCTATCATACTCCTGACCCCTTTGTGTCCTATCATACTCCTGACCCCTTTGTGTCCTATCATACTCCTGACCTCTTTGTGTCCTATCATACTCCTGACCTCTTTGTGTCCTATCATACTCCTGACCTCTTTGTGTCCTATCATACTCCTGACCCCTTTGTGTCCTATCATACTCCTGACCTCTTTGTGTCCTATCATACTCCTGACCCCTTTGTGTCCTATCATACTCCTGACCCCTTTGTGTCCTATCATACTCCTGACCCCTTTGTGTCCTATCATACTCCTGACCCCTTTGTGTCCTATCATACACCTGACCTCTTTGTGTCCTATCATACTCCTGACCCCTTTGTGTCCTATCATACTCCTGACCTCTTTGAGTCATAATGACCCTAGCTACATGTAGCCCTGGTCATATCAATACTTATAACAATTGACAGATTACAACTTCTTTCTAACTGCTCTCTCTCTCTCTCTCTCCAGCCTGAAAAATCTTACTCAAATGCCACATTATCAACTGTCATATACCTATAACTAATCAAGATTCCTTTAACATGTGATATTAAGACAAATAAACATTGTCAACATTCTCTGTAAACTCTACCTCCTAGGACAAGATACCACACCCATCCTCGGTACCCTCCTTCGGCCCTGGATCCAGGAGCACATTCTCATTTGTAGTCAGTATGTAATGACTGGGGACAGGTGGTTCCTACCATGTCCTCTTTACTTAATACATGTAAACATGCCACTAACATTAATAAGGCACTCTTCTTTTGTAGATCTTCAACTCCGACCCCAGCATATAATCTTGACCTTCAACCCAATTAAATCCAAATCTTAGATAATTCCAGATATTGAGGGTGGTTGTCTTAGTATCATAGACTGATACCATTCCCCATACAATCACTTGTCTTATGGCATCACACTGACCAGGTATTCTGTACAGACATCAGACACACTCAGAATTATCATCTAAAGTGTTCACTATGTGTCCAGGACCCTATCATCATCTAAAGTGTCCACTATGTGTCCAGGACCCTATCATCATCTAAAGTGTCCACTATGTGTCCAGGACCCTATCATCATCTAAAGTGTCCACTATGTGTCCAGGACCCTATCATCATCTAAAGTGTCCACTGTGTGTCCAGGACCCTATCATCATCTAAAGTGTCCACTATGTGTCCAGGACCCTATCATCATCTAAAGTGTCCACTGTGTGTCCAGGACCCTATCATCATCTAAAGTGTCCACTATGTGTCCAGGACCCTATCATCATCTAAAGTGTCCACTATGTGTCCAGGACCCTATCATCATCTAAAGTGTCCACTATGTGTCCAGGACCCTATCATCATCTAAAGTGTCCACTATGTGTCCAGGACCCTATCATCATCTAAAGTGTCCACTAGTGCGGTCAAAGTCTGAGACCTCTGCAGTCTGGTGTTACCTTGCACAGATCCTAGAGTGTATGTGCTATCACACTGTTATACTGCACTAGTGCCTATGGCTGACTTTAACACCCCACATCACATCTCTTTCTCAAATGCCGAGTTTTCCCCTTTATAACAGACCATGTTTTAAAGTCATCAGTGTTCCAGAGCCTGTGTGACCTCAAACAGCCTGTGAGCAACTAATCTAACTCAAACAAACAATTATGTTCAATGTTAATTCCTCACAACTGCAATGGCTTCATCACATACACACAGGGCTGTAACACTTATTTTTGTTGTTCTGCACAGAGCTACTGACCCAGATTCTGTAATGACAACAATGTGGATCTTCATGTTGTACTGTATGGTCACAAGAGAGTCACTATTGTAATCAGATCTAGGCAGAGTACTGATGATAATCTAACTGTATGTACCAACAAACTGATGATAATCTAACTGTATGTACCAACAAACTGATGATAATCTAACTGTATGTACCAACAAACTGATGATAATCTAACTGTATGTACCAACAAACTGATGATAATCTAACTGTATGTACCAACAAACTGATGATAATCTAACTGTATGTACCAACAAACTGATGATAATCTAACTGTATGTACCAACAAACTGATGATAATCTAACTGTATGTACCAACAAACTGATGATAATCTAACTGTATGTACCAACAAACTGATGATAATCTAACTGTATGTACCAACAAACTGATGATAATCTAACTGTATGTACCAACAAACTGATGATAATCTAACTGTATGTACCAACAAACTGATGATAATCTAACTGTATGTACCAACAAACTGATGATAATCTAACTGTATGTACCAACAAACTGATGATAATCTAACTGTATGTACCAACAAAACTGATGATAATCTAACTGTATGTACCAACAAACTGATGATAATCTAACTGTATGTACCAACAAACTGATGATAATCTAACTGTATGTACCAACAAACTGATGATAATCTAACTGTATGTACCAACAAACTGATGATAATCTAACTGTATGTACCAACAAACTGATGATAATCTAACTGTATGTACCAACAAACTGATGATAATCTAACTGTATGTACCAACAAACTGATGATAATCTAACTGTATGTACCAACAAACTGATGATAATCTAACTGTATGTACCAACAAACTGATGATAATCTAACTGTATGTACCAACAAACTGATGATAATCTAACTGTATGTACCAACAAACTGATGATAATCTAACTGTATGTACCAACAAACTGATGATAATCTAACTGTATGTACCAACAAACTGATGATAATCTAATTGTATGTACCAACAAACTGATACCAAGTACTGATGATATAGAGAAAGAATCTGATGTTTACAGGTGAAAATAATCTGGTGATAATAAAGATTAATGAATTAGAAGATTTTTAGATGAATAAATTGATGTTTTGTAGATGAATAAATCTGATATTTTTTTATGATGAATAAATCTGATTATTTTTTAAGATGAATAAATCTGATGGTTTTTTAGATGAATAAATCTGATGTTTTTTTAAGATGAATAAATTTGATGTTTTTTAGATGAATAAACCTGATGTTTTTTAGATGAATAAATCTGATGTTTTTGATCTGATGGCTAAATAAAGACCTCCAGCATGAGTATTGCATGAATGATACATGCTTACATATATACGACACAAAAAATGGTCAAGCAGTTAACTATACTTAACATCTAAATAAACAAAGCTATAAAATGAAGGTCGCAGTGGAATACGTTTGGTATAGGTGGAGTGGGAGCAGGTATAGCAAATGAATCAAAACATGTCCCCAAAATACTCACTGCACTTGCATGCATGGCTGTCTATGTAAAAACACAGTTTAATTTTTTATTCATTTCCTCTTGTTCTTTTTTATTACACTTTCATCAACTTTGTATTATGTCATTTCTTCAGAAAATGCAGTTGGCTTTGGTTCATGTCAACTTTCTTACTTCGAGATGTGAACTTCAGTATATGGGGTGCTATCTGGGATACTTACAGACATGAATCCAAGAGATGTGAACTTCAGTATATGGGGTCCTATCTGGGATACTTACAGACATGAATCCAGGAGATGTGAACTTCAGTATATGGGGTCCTATCTGGGATACTTACAGACATGAATCCAGGAGATGTGAACTTCAGTATATGGGGTCCTATCTGGGATACTTACAGACATGAATCCAGGAGATGTGAACTTCAGTATATGGGGTCCTATCTGGGATACTTACAGACATGAATCCAGGAGATGTGAACTTCAGTATATGGGGTCCTATCTGGGATACTTACAGACATGAATCCAGGAGATGTGAACTTCAGTATATGGGGTCCTATCTGGGATACTTACAGACATGAATCCAGGAGATGTGAACTCATTTTAGTGTCTCCTAGACTTGTATCGTTCAACTGTGACTCGGTCAGGGGTTGGGGGCCGGGCGATCGCCATAGATACGAGTCATCAGCACTCATCATACTATTCATACTATTGGCTTCACTGCCAAACCTATACTGCTGGAAAAGTCAAACAAAAACAACATGCACACAAAATGATCAAAAAAGCAAAACAAATGGACAGCTAAGGATGAATGGATGCCAAAAATGTCAAAATTCAAGTTTGGTTGAAAGCACAGAAGCACCATTTATAGAATGTTGGACAATCTAGGTTAAATATATGCTTGATTTGTAGCAGGATAAATGACTGTACCAAACCAGGATCAAGATGAGTTACAAACATTTACCTGCACCTTGTCATCACCACAAGTCATAACAAACATGCATGCTATTTATAGAAACGATAATACCATACACTGTACATTCTATTCTACATCATGCTGTTAAGAGAGATCAATATTTGATATTTACTTTTAGAGGTTAAACTCACAAGTATGCTACAGAATAGGAACAAGTATATCATATCAAAGTGAAGCCTCTTAAAGACTAGAACAACAAATGAAAGAAGCTAAACATGAGATGAATAGAAAGGATGAAGAAATCCAACATGACCAGTTCTGTGACATGATTACGAAACGAGGTTATAAACAGAAAGTCTGGTTCAATTATCATTGGTAACTATTTGTAGCTCAGTAGGGCCAACAATTCATCACAAAATAACAGCTGTTTAGTAAAAAAAAAAAGGGGGGGGGGGGCAAAAATAGGCCAATGAAAAGTAATTATATATATAATGTAGGCCTGGTTGGGTAACAGATGGAAGTACTTAGTATGGTAAGGCACTGTTATGGGGAGATAAGTATTAGCTCATCATCTAGTCAGTCACATCAGCTAAAAAAAAAAACATTTTCATGCTGCCACTGGAAACATCCAGCCAGAGAATTAACAGGCTGATAGAAAGGTTACATGCTTCAGCTTAATGCATATCATGTGTTTGAAATTCCATCTGCTGTGTAAACGCTGCCAAACAGATACATATATATGTGTCTATATTTACACTTGCTAGGCTTGGTCACTATACTCTAATACTAGCCGATTTTGTTTACCATAACTGCATGGTAACATTGAACTTTGAACTTGCGTATGAAAATGTTCTGTGCAATGTAAAAGGACTACTTTAAAAAAAGAAAGAAACACATGGCTTTGTTTACATTTTGACGCAACATTACGTGTATATTGTTGTTTTTCATAGAATTTTGGAAAAATCTAAACAATATATACATGTTTTATATTTATATATGATTCAAACAATTGTTAAATTAACAATTGTATAAAGAAATGGAAAAATATCCCGACAGGGCCAACGTGCTTTCATTTTTGTTAAAAATGATGGGTGTCAAATGTAAACATTACCTCTGTGCCTATGTTCGTCCTACGATCGAGTCTTTGGGGTGGAAGGGCGTGAGACCCTCTGATAAAGGTCAGTTATAAACATATCCTCTTGTCTTTGTTCTTTGAGAATTGAATCATGTGTATTATAAAACATGCACCGCTAGTAATCCACATGTTGACAGTTACGCGTCACCACAAATACATACAAGTGAAGTTGTTCCATAGATGGCGATGGATCTAAGCGTAGATTATATAATCACATGGCTCCGAAGGACGTAATATCGTCAAGTCAGACGACAATCTCAAACAAATTTAGCTACTTGAACACTGGTGTTTTGACAACTTCGGAAAACTCCTGTGTGTAAGCGTGCGTCAGCCTCGCCTCGCTGCACAATAACCGTCACCGAGTTCACACATGTGGCCGTGAACAAATACTTGATGTTATTACGCTATTTATGAACTTATAGCAAAATTGAATACCTATTTAAAGTTCTGATCTGATTAAATAAAATTATCTCTGAAATTTACTTTGTTTGTCATGTTTATTTTACACTAAAATATTGCACTTTTTTGTCGTCGCAGATGAATAATTCTACCTTACGTTGAGCGTCATCATTCGCTGTTCAATTGAGTAAGCTCCTCCCACTTTTGACCGACTTTTATTGAATAATTACGTCACTTTCAAATGACAATTTTATTGCATGAAATATTAATAAAAAGTCGTGTGAGTGTAAATATAGGGATTGGATTTCGTTTTTATGTTAACCATGCTTGTATGGAGCAATTCCTCTAAGAATATATTCAATATGGGGCGCTAACGCGCCCCATAGAATATATTCTTAGAGGAATTGCTCCATACAAGCATGGTTAACATAAAAACGAAATCCAATCCCTATATAATCCACTGTGGGGAAATTTTTATCAGATATTACCTAAGTTGTTACTTAAATCCTGGAATATAACACAAAGAACTTGTTAATGTTATAATGACATTTTCTCCTGGTTCTGTTCCTGTGTACATCACATCTTTCAACTTTTTTTTCAATCATGAGTATTTATGGTTTTGACAGATTTCCATGGCTTCTTTTCCATTCTCAAATGAGTTTGCAATTACAGACAGGTTCACATAGATTTGGATTCAAAGAATGTCTCGCTTATGTAATGTACAATCCATATAAATTACAAACCCAGGGCACATTGGTTCTTAACTTCTCTTGATGGATATTCAGTATGTGTGATTTAACAGTCAACCAATTCACACAGAATCAAAAATATTCAGTAGCATTTACATTCAGCTTTGGCAGTCAGACAGTTACTATAAATTCTGTAGTCTTTAAAGTGACATGTGAACCCAAAATAAGTTGATCTGTATATTTAGATATGATTTTCATATATATGTTTATTGATGATTTCATTACAATGATTGGTTATCTAAAACGTCAGGAAAACATGGGAAATACCAATTATAACTCACAAAACATTTTAAAAATTACCATCATGTTATATTTTCAGAAAACACAACTCGTCAAAATCGAGGCTGTAATGAACAGTGAAGTGTATAGATACCTATGACACAGAAAGGTAAATACAAACTAAACCTTAACGTTCATGGCCACCAGAGGGCCCAAATTGACACCCTTCATATCCACAATCAGTTGATATACCAGCCAGAGGCCAATCTTTTGTGAAGAATCATTTTATAACTTTATAATATACTACACATCAATCATGTAATAATGTAATGTTAGTTCGACAAACACCCTAATGTTGATGACCCTGTATAGTAGATATACCCCCTAATGTTGATAACCCTGTATAGTAGATATACCCTCCTAATGTTGATGACCCTGTATAGTAGATATACCCCCCTAATGTTGATAACCCTGTATAGTAGATATACCCTCCTAATGTTGATGACCCTGTATAGTAGATATATACCCCCTAATGTTGATGGCCCTGTATAGTAGATATACCCCCTAATGTTGATGACCCTGTAGAGTAGATATACCCCTAATGTTGATAACTCTGTATAGTAGATATACCCCCTAATGTTGATAACCCTGTATAGTAGATATACCCCTAATGTTGATGACCCTGTATAGTAGATATACCCCCTAATGTTGATAACCCTGTATAGTAGATATACCCCCCTAATGTTGATGACCCTGCATAGTAGATATACCCCTAATGTTGATAACCCTGTATAGTAGATATACCCTCCAAATGTTGATAACCCTGTATAGTAGATATACCCCCTACTGTTGATGACCCTGTATAGTAGATATACCCCTAATATTGATGACCCTGTTTAGTAGATATACCCCCTAATGTTGATAACCCTGTATAGCCCTAATGTTGATAACCCTGTATAGTAGATATACCCTCTAATGTTGATAACCATGTATAGTAGATATACCCTCTAATGTTGATGACCCTGTATAGTAGATATACCCCTAATGTTGATGACCCTGTATAGTAGATATACCCCCCTAATGTTGATGACCCTGTATAGTAGATATACCCCTAATGTTGATAACCCTGTATAGTAGATATACCCCTAATGTTGATAACCCTGTATAGTAGATATAACCCCCTAATGTGTTGACCCTGTATAGTAGATATACCCCCCTAATGTTGATAACCATGTATAGTAGATATACCCCCTAATGTTGATAACCCTGTATAGTAGATATACCCCCTAATGTTGATAACCCTGTAAAGTAGATATACCCACTAATGTTGATAACCCTGTATAGTAGATATACCCCCCTAATGTTGATAACCCTGTATAGTAGATATACCCACTAATGTTGATGACCCTATATAGTAGATATACCCACTAATGTTGATAACCCTGTATAGTAGATATACCCCTAATGTTGATGACCCTATATAGTAGATATACCCACTAATGTTGATAACCCTGTACAGTAGATATACCCCTAATGTTGATAACCCTGTATAGCCCCAATGTTGATGACCCTGTATAGTGTTCACCATTCTGTGTAATGACAATATTGATCTAGGCAGTTGGAGTAATGATACAAGTTATGTAACATCACAAACAATACACAAACATACATATAGGGCTCAACCTTTGGAAAGTTAAATATTGAATCTGTAAACAAAATCACATAAAAATGTATTTAAATTCAACACCAGTACTTGTTTGATGATAAAATAATGAGTACCATGCATTATGATGTCCTCCTATACGCCATGTTTGTTCTGTCATATCGGCATGGTTATCTAGACAGTGTTACATTGTATCATCACTTAATGTAATACTTGTATTAACTACTAATTCATAAAAGGTGAGGGCTTTTTCAATAAATCGAGGGACTACTAGGGTACTTGATGGACCAACAGAGGGACAACTAGGGTGCTTGCTGGACTAAAAGAGGGACTACTAGGGTACTTGATGGACTATAAGAGGGACTACTAGGGTACTTGATGGACCAACAGAGGGACAACTAGGGTGCTTGCTGGACTAAAAGAGGGACTACTAGGGTGCTTGATGGACTTAAAGAGGGACTACTAGGGTACTTGATGGACTAAAAGAGGGACTACTAGGGTACTTGATGGACTACTGAACTATAAGAGGGACTACTAGGGTACTTGATGGACTATAAGAGGGACTACTAGGGTGCTTGATGGACTTAAAGAGGGACTACTAGGGTACTTGATGGACTAAAAGAGGGACTACTAGGGTACTTGATGGACTATAAGAGGGACTACTAGGGTACTTGATGGACTATAAGAGGGACTACTAGGGTGCTTGATGGACTTAAAGAGGGACTACTAGGGTACTTGATGGACTAAAAGAGGGACTACTAGGGTGCTTGATGGACTTAAAGAGGGACTACTAGGGTACTTGATGGACTATAAGAGGGACTAGTAGGGTACTTGATGGACTATAAGAGGGACTAGTAGGGTACTTGATGGACTATAAGAGGGACTAGTAGGGTACTTGATGGACTATAAGAGGGACTAGTAGGGTACTTGATGGACTATAAGAGGGACTACTAGGGTTAAAATTAGGGTACTTGGACTATAAGAGGGACTACTAGGGTACTTGATGGACTAAAAGAGGGACTACTAGGGTACTTGATGGACTAAAAGAGGGACTACTAGGGTACTTGATGGACTATAAGAGGGACTACTAGGGTACTTGATGGACTATAAGAGGGACTAGTAGGGTACTTGATGGACTATAAGAGGGACTACTAGGGTACTTGATGGACTATAAGAGGGACTACTAGGGTACTTGATGGACTATAAGAGGGACTACTAGGGTACTTGGACTATAAGAGGGACTACTAGGGTACTTGATGGACTATAAGAGGGACTAGTAGGGTACTTGATGGACTATAAGAGGGACTACTAGGGTACTTGGGACTATAAGAGGGACTACTAGGGTACTTGATGGACTAACAGAGGACTACTAGGGTACTTGATGGACTAAAAGAGGGACTACTAGGGTACTTGATGGACTAAAAGAGGGACTACTAGGGTACTTGATGGACTAAAAGAGGGACTACTAGGGTACTTGATGGACTAAAAGAGGGACTACTAGGGTACTTGATGGACTAAAAGAGGGACTACTAGGGTACTATGAATGGACTATAAGAGGGACTACTAGGGTACTTGCTGGACTAAAAGAGGGACTATTAGGGTACTTGGCCTATAAGAGGGACTACTAGGGTGCTTGCTGGACTAAAAGAGGGAAATACTAGGGTACTTGGACTATAAGAGGGACTACTAGGGTGCTTGCTGGACTAAAAGAGGGACTACTAGGTACTTGATGGACTAAAGAGGACTACTAGGGTACTTGATGGACTAAAAGAGGGACTACTAGGGTACTTGATGGACTAAAAGAGGGACTACTAGGGTACTTGATGGACTAAAAGAGGGACTACTAGGGTACTTGATGGACTAAAAGAGGGACTACTAGGGTACTTGATGGACTATAAGAGGGACTAGTAGGGTACTTGATGGACTATAAGAGGGACTAGTAGGGTACTTGATGGACTATAAGAGGGACTAGTAGGGTACTTGATGGACTATAAGAGGGACTAGTAGGGTACTTGATGGACTATAAGAGGGACTAGTAGGGTACTTGATGGACTATAAGAGGGACTACTAGGGTACTTGATGGACTATAAGAGGGACTACTAGGGTACTTGATGGACTATAAGAGGGACTATAGGGTACTTGATGGACTATAAGAGGGACTATAGGGTACTTGATGGACTATAAGAGGGACTAGTAGGGTACTTGATGGACTATAAGAGGGACTACTAGGGTACTTGATGGACTATAAGAGGGACTACTAGGGTACTTGATGGACTATAAGAGGGACTACTAGGGTACTTGATGGACTATAAGAGGGACTACTAGGGTACTTGATGGACTATAAGAGGGACTAGTAGGGTACTTGATGGACTATAAGAGGGACTACTAGGGTACTTGGACTATAAGAGGGACTACTAGGGTACTTGATGGACTATAAGAGGGACTAGAGGGTACTTGATGGACTATAAGAGGGACTACTAGGGTACTTGATGGACTATAAAGAGGGACTACTAGGGTACTTGATGGACTAAAGAGGGACTACTAGGGTACTTGATGGACTAAAGAGGACTACTAGGGTACTTGATGGACTAAAAGAGGGACTACTAGGGTACTTGATGGACTATAAGGACAGGGACTACTAGGGTACTTGATGGACTAAAGAGGGACTACTAGGGTACTTGATGGACTATAAGAGGGACTACTAGGGTACTTGCTGGACTAAAAGAGGGACTACTAGGGTACTTGGCCTATAAGAGGGACTACTAGGGTGCTTGCTGGACTAAAAGAGGGACTACTAGGGTACTTGATGGACTAAAAGAGGGACTACTAGGGTACTTGATGGACTATAAGAGGGACTACTAGGGTACTTGATGGACTATAAGAGGGACTACTAGGGTACTTGCTGGACTATAAGAGGGACTACTAGGGTACTTGGACTATAAGAGACTACAAGGGTGCTTGCTGGACTAAAAGAGGGACTACTAGGGTACTTGATGGACTATAAGAGGAACTACTAGGGTACTTGATGGACTAAAAGAGGGACTACTAGGGTACTTGATGGACTAAAAGAGGGACTACTAGGGTGCTTGATGGACTAAAAGAGGGACTATTAGGGTACTTGCTGGACTAACAGAGGGACTATTAGGGTGCTTGATGGACTAAAAGAGGGACTACTAGGGTACTTGCTGGACTAACAGAGGGACTACTAGGGTACTTGATGGACTAAAAGAGGGACTACTATAGGGTACTTGCTGGACTAACAGAGGGACTACTAGGGTACTTGCTGGACTAACAGAGGGACTACAAGGGTGCTTGATGGACTAAAAGAGGGACTACTAGGGTGCTTGATGGACTAACAGAGGGACTACTAGGGTACTTGATGGACTAAAAGAGGGACTACTAGGGTATTTGCTGGACTAACAGAGGGACTACTAGGGTACTTGATTGACTATAGGAGGGACTACTAGGGTACTTGATGGACTAAAAGAGGGACTACTAGGGTACTTGGACTATAAGAGGTACTAGTAGGGTACTTGATGGACTATAAGAGGGACTAGAAGGGTACTTGATGGACTATAAGAGGAACTACTAGGGTACTTGATGGACTAAAAGAGGGACTACTAGGGTACTTTTTGGACTAACAGCTATGGGGACCATTGTATTAAATACTAGTATAAACATTTCTGGTATGCTGAGATATTTTATTCTACAATGAAATGGGAAAATTTCTATGATTTAGAATTCAATGTAAATAAATGGGAATGACAATTGATCAGCCATGGGCTATTTATCATGAGTTATTTATGGTACTATTGTCTCTCTTCCTACTCTATGACCAGCTGACATTTGTGATGTCAGCCAGCTGTGTAACAAGCAGACTATATATATAGCTTGTGTGTATAAGGCTGGCTATACACACATGTCAGTATGTCAGTAGGCATGACAGGGTTGTCTCCCCTCCTTATAGTACCATAATGTAATTAATCATCACCTCTATGGTGTCTGCATATTACAGAGTTATCTGCCCTTGTGGGTATATATCGACTGTGATGTACATAATCATTTAGTGAACCCTCTGAAAAAATATTATGTCAATTGCACACAAAACAAAACAATCAATAGCTACCTACAAGGGCAGATAACTCTGGAAAATACAAAAAGATTTTAAATTGACATCTGAAAATGAAATGGGAACTTTTAAACATTCTGGTCAAAGATTTTAGAATCAATTGAATATGGTATAATAAATTTATATTTTGTACAGGTCGGGATAAAGGAAATGTCCTATTTTTTTACATATATAATTTTTTTAGGAAATGTCCTATTTTTTATATATTATTTGTTAAAGATGCTCTATCGCTGACAAATGGTATTTTTCTCTGTCAGAAACAAGAGCAGACAATTTAGTATTTTTGTTCAATTACAAAAGTTACTTACTTTACACCATTACCACCATTGAAAAGTTTGAGCTTCTAAATTTATTTCAAGATATAAATATTAAAAATAATTAATTGCATCCCGAAAAAATTCCATGACACAATGTCCTATATGGAACGAAGTACTGATTTTGCAATTATTTTTTTATTTAATTACCTGTATTTCTTGTCTCACACTATTAAACTAGTAATACAGAACCTAATGAAAGGATGAGGATTTCATATTGCAGATCGAGATTCGAGTTCTATCCGACACTGACTGATTATGTGTGTCTGAATCATCCTACTACTAAATACCTGTATTTTTTACACCTGTATTTTTACACCTGTATTTTCACACCTGTATATGTTTGTCTGTGCACACTCTGAACACAAAAACACACAGCCATTGTGTGACCACGCTCACACCTAAAGGCACAAAGCTGCATTGTCAGTGTGTTGTATTTCACCTAAATATAGTGTCTTGTATTGTTTCCTTTTATTTTAGTGTCTCTCTATCTCAAGGGAATACAGCCATGGGTGCTCCAAACTGAACATAAACCACCATAGCTAACTAGTTCATAATAAACACTGTTTAGATATTTCAGATTTCAAGGAGGTCCCTCCCACATATTGATACCTAGCTATATATAGATATCAAGGAGGTCCCTCCCACATATTGATACCTAGCTATATATAGATATCAAGGAGGTCCCTCCCACATATTGATACCTAGCTATATATAGATATCAAGGAGGTCCCTCCCACATATTGATACCTAGCTATATATAGATATCAAGGAGGTCCCTCCCACATATTGATACCTAGCTATATATAGATATCAAGGAGGTCCCTCCCACATATTGATACCTAGCTATATATAGATATCAAGGAGGTCCCTCCCACATATTGATACCTAGCTATATATAGATATCAAGGAGGTCCCTCCCACATATTGATACCTAGCTATATATAGATATCAAGGAGGTCCCTCCCACATATTGATACCTAGCTATATATAGATATCAAGGAGGTCCCTCCCACATATTGATACCTAGCTATATATAGATATCAAGGAGGTCCCTCCCACATATTGATACCTAGCTATATAAAGATATCAAGAAGGTCCCTCCCACATAATGATACCTAGCTATATATAGATATCAAGAGGTCCCTCCCACATAATGATACCTAGCTATATATAGATATCAAGGAGGTCCCTCCCACATAATGATACCTAGCTATATATAGATACCAAGGAGGTCCCTCCCACATATTGATACCCAGCTATATATAGATATCAAGGAGGTCCCTCCCACATATTGATACCTAGCTATATATATATATCAAGGAGGTCCCTCCCACATATTGATACCTAGCTATATATAGATATCAAGGAGGTCCCTCCCACATAATGATACCTAGCTATATATAGATATCAAGGAGGTCCCTCCCACATATAGATACCTAGCTACATATAGATATCAAGGAGGTCCTTCCCACATATTGATACCTAGCTATATATAGATATCAAGGAGGTCCCTCCCACATATTGATACCTAGCTACATATAGATATCAAGGAGGTCCCTCCCACATATTGATACCTAGCTACATATAGATATCAAGGAGGTCCCTCCCACATATTGATACCTAGCTATATATAGATATCAAGGAGGTCCCTCCCACATATTGATACCTAGCTATATATAGATATCAAGGAGGTCCCTCCCACATATTGATACCTAGCTATATATAGATATCAAGGAGGTCCCTCCCACATATTGATACCTAGCTATATATAGATATCAAGGAGGTCCCTCCCACATATTGATACCTAGCTATATATAGATATCAAGGAGGTCCCTCCCACATATTGATACCTAGCTATATATAGATATCAAGGAGGTCCCTCCCACATATTGATACCTAGCTATATATAGATATCAAGGAGGTCCCTCCCACATATTGATACCTAGCTATATATAGATATTCAAGGAGGTCCCTCCCACATATTGATACCTAGCTATATATAGATATCAAGGAGGTCCCTCCCACATATTGATACCTAGCTATATAAAGATATCAAGGAGGTCCCTCCCACATAATGATACCTAGCTATATATAGATATCAAGGAGGTCCCCCCCACATAATGATACCTAGCTATATATAGATATCAAGGAGGTCCCTCCCACATAATGATACCTAGCTATATATAGATATCAAGGAGGTCCCTCCCACATATTGATACCTAGCTATATATAGATATCAAGGAGGTCCCTCCCACATATTGATACCTAGCTATATATATATATCAAGGAGGTCCCTCCCACATATTGATACCTAGCTATATAAAGATATCAAGGAGGTCCCTCCCACATAATGATACCTAGCTATATATAGATATCAAGGAGGTCCCTTCCACATATAGATACCTAGCTACATATAGATATCAAGGAGGTCCTTCCCACATATTGATACCTAGCTACATATAGATATCAAGGAGGTCCCTCCCACATATTGATACCTAGCTATATATAGATATCAAGGAGGTCCCTCCCACATAATGATACCTAGCTATATATAGATATCAAGGAGGTCCCTCCCACATATTGATACCTAGCTATATATAGATATCAAGGAGGTCCCTCCCACAAAATGATACCTAGCTACATATAGATATCAAGGAGGTCCCTCCCACATATTGATACCTAGCTATATATAGATATCAAGGAGGTCCCTCCCACATAATGATACCTAGCTATATATAGATATCAAGGAGGTCCCTCCCACATATAGATACCTAGCTACATAAAGATATCAAGGAGGTCCTTCCCACATATTGATACCTAGCTACATATAGATATCAAAGAGGTCCCTCCCACATATTGATACCTAGCTATATATAGATATCAAGGAGGTCCCTCCCACATAATGATACCTAGCTATATATAGATATCAAGGAGGTCCCTCATATTGATACCTAGCTATATATAGATATCAAGGAGGTCCCTCCCACATAATGATACCTAGCTATATATAGATATCAAGGAGGTCCCTCCCACATATTGATACCTAGCTATATATAGATATCAAGGAGGTCCCTCCCACATAATGATACCTAGCTATATATAGATATCAAGGAGGTCCCTCCCACATATTGATACCTAGCTATATATAGATATCAAGGAGGTCCCTCCCACATATTGATACCAAGCTATATATAGATATCAAGGAGGTCCCTCCCACATATTGATACCTATCTATATATAGATATCAAGGAGGTCCCTCCCACATATTGATACCTAGCTACATATAGATATCAAGGAGGTCCCTCCCACATATTGATACCTAGCTATATATATATATCAAGGAGGTCCCTCCCACATATTGATACCTAGCTATATATAGATATCAAGGAGGTCCCTCCCACATATTGATACCTAGCTATATAAAGATATCAAGGAGGTCCCTCCCACATAATGATACCTAGCTATATATAGATATCAAGGAGGTCCCTCCCAAATATTGATACCTAGCTATATAAAGATATCAAGGAGGTCCCTCCCACATAATGATACCTAGCTATATATAGATATCAAGGAGGTCCCTTCCACATAATGATACCTAGCTATATATAGATATCAAGGAGGTCCCTCCCACATATTGATACCTAGCTATATATAGATATCAAGGAGGTCCCTCCCACATAATGATACCTAGCTATATAAAGATATCAAGGAGGTCCCTCCCACATATTGATACCTAGCTATATAAAGATATCAAGGAGGTACCTCCCACATCTTGATACCTAGCTATTTATAGATATCAAGGAGGTACCTCCCACATATTGATACCTAGCTATATATAGATATCAAGGAGGTACCTCCCACATATTGATACCTAGCTATACAGAGGACTCCACATAATCGAATAACGGTTATTCGAATATTTCGGTTATTTGCATAAAATTCTGCGGTCCCGATTTTTTCCTTCTTTATCTTTGTTTTTCAACTCCGTGTATTTGCATAGACTTTTACATGACCTCCGGTTATTTGAATAAAATATTTGGGAAATTCTAAAAATAAAATCGAATATTTTTCAATGTTGCAATATATTTTTAGCGAAATTCGCCAATATATGTCAAGATACTTCGATTTTACTAGAAATCATCCTGGTAACAGATTAACGTTTGAGTATGGCTTGTTATTTTATGCACGAATCTGCAAAGGTATTCGACGCTGTTACGATTTACATCAGCAGCGGTTGATCATAACTTTAGTATATTCACTGACTCAGACATCTAATTAAAGCATTTGCATTTTCAAATATGTTTATTTATTAACGTAACGTACCTTAGTTCGCGATCGGTTGGAGAAACCATGCTTCCTTAACAACAATCGCCATTCATGAGTAGTCTCGTTCAACCAGAGTCTTGTTGACTACGACAGACATGTGCGTATCAAGCGTCTCGTTGAACGAGACATAAAAGCATGCAAAGTCGGCGTGCAATGACTACCGCAAGTTTCGTACAGTATGTAAGCTTAGGATACAAAAGATATTTGCTACGTTGTTTCATTGCTACTTGAATATGCATTAATTTCTGAAATGTTATCAAGCTATACACCGTATAGATCTGTTATACAGGGAAAATTCTCAAAACACATTTAGGTCGAGTGAACGCATGGCTTCATCACCTGCCGCCATTTTCGAATTCATATACACATGTTAAAAACAACACACTACTAGTTGATCGGCACTTTGAAGTTTAATCATGATCGTAAGTTCATTTTGCCAGGCAAATGTACGTAAATTTGTTTATTACTTAGGTTCAGAATTGTAGACACAAATCCAATCCTGTTTAGTAGAATCTAATTGCATTTGATATCGATCGTTTAGCTGTTTCTCAAATATTCACGTGTCGATCTAACGTAAACAAGAATCTAATATTGGAATATTTTTTGTTATTAAACAATTAAAATCGATTTACAGCTTCGAAAATAATTACTTGTTGTTCGTTTTAAGTGTAAAAAATTTACGTATTTATCCAAAAACGAAATTATATCTATTTGCCTATTCACATACATATGTGTGGGGTCAAACGGAGGTGCAAATGTCATCTCCGCCTATTCGAATACTCCGGTTATTTGCATATTTTCTTCTGGAAAATGACCTATGCAAATAAGCGGAATCCTCTGTATATAGATATCAAGGAGGTCCCTCCCACATCTTGATACCTAGCTATATATAGATATCAAGGAGGTCTGTTTGCCCACATCTTGATACCTAGCTATATATAGATATCAAGGAGGTCTGTTTGCCCCCAATGGTATATATGTCAAGGAGGTCTATGTGCCCCCAATGGTATATATATCAAGGAGGTCTGTGGGTCCCTAATGGTATATATATCAAGGAGGTCTGTGTGCCCCCATTGGTATATATATCAAGGAGGTCTGTGGGTCCCCAAACGTATATATATCAAGGAGATCTGTGTGCCCCCAATGGAATATATATCAAGGTCTGTGTGCCCCCAATGGTATATATATATCAAGGAGGTCTGTGGGCCCCCAATGGTATATATATCAAGGAGGTCTGTGTGCCCCCAATGGTATATATATCAAGGAGGTCTGTGGGCCCCCAATGGTATATATATATCAAGGAGGTCTGTGTGCCCCCATTGGTATATATATCAAGGAGGTCTGTGTGCCCCCATTGGTATATATATCAAGGAGGTCTATGTGCCCCCAATGGTATATATATCAAGGAGGTCTGTGTGCCCCCAATGGAATATATATCAAGGAAGTCTGTGGGTCCCCAATGGTATATATATATATCAAGGAGGTCTGTGTGCCCCCAATGGAATATATATCAAGGAAGTCTGTGTGCCCCCAATGGTATATATATCAAGGAGGTCTGTGTGCCCCCAATGGTATATATATCAAGGAGGTCTGTGTGCCCCCAATGGTATATATATCAAGGAAGTCTGTGTGCCCCCAATGGTATATATATCAAGGAGGTCTGTGTGCCCCCAATGGTATATATATCAAGGAGGTCTGTGGGTCCCCAATGGTATATATATCAAGGAGGTCTGTGGGTCTCCAATGGTATATATATCAAGGAAGTCTGTGTGCCCCCAATGGAATATATATCAAGGAGGTCTGTGGGTCCCTAATGGTATATATATCAAGGAGGTCTGTGGGTCTCCAATGGTATATATATCAAGGAGGTCTGTGGGTCTCCAATGGTATATATATCAAGGAGGTCTGTGGGTCTCCAATGGTATATATATCAAGGAAGTCTGTGTGCCCCCAATGGAATATATATCAAGGAGGTCTGTGGGTCCCCAATGGTATATATATCAAGGAGGTCTGTGGGCCCCCAATGGTATATATATCAAGGAGGTCTGTGGGCCCCCAATGGTATATATATCAAGGAGGTCTGTGGGTCCCCAATGGTATATATATCAAGGAGGTCTGTGGGCCCCCAATGGTATATATATATCAAGGAGGTCTGTGTGCCCCCATTGGTATATATATCAAGGAGGTCTGTGTGCCCCCATTGGTATATATATCAAGGAGGTCTGTGGGTCTCCAATGGTATATATATCAAGGAGGTCTGTGGGTCCCTAATGGTATATATATCAAGGAGGTCTGTGTGCCCCCATTGGTATATATATCAAGGAGGTCTGTGTGCCCCCATTGGTATATATATCAAGGAGGTCTGTGGGTCTCCAATGGTATATATATATCAAGGAGGTCTGTGTGCCCCCATTGGAATATATATCAAGGAGGTCTGTGGGTCCCTAATGGTATATATATCAAGGAGGTCTGTGGGCCCCCAATGGTATATATATCAAGGAGGTCTGTGGGTCCCTAATGGTATATATATCAAGGAGGTCTGTGTGCCCCCAATGGTATATATATATCAAGGAGGTCTGTGGGTCTCCAATGGTATATATATCAAGGAGGTCTGTGGGTCCTAGTGTTTCCCACAGCCCCGATTAGCATGGCGCCGCGCCATGCCCTTTTTACCTGACGCCATGCCCCTATAACCTAACGCCCTGCCCCGTTTGTCCCCAGTACACTTTTACTAAACTACCAAAATACCAGGCAGTGGCTTGATAATTAAGTAAACAAAAGAGGTGTGACCACTCCCTGACCCCCTGACCAATACCCCAGTGGCCCTAATTAGCAGCCTTGGGCTATTTCCACCTTGGCTTGTGGTGTCACTTTCAGGTCTGTGTATTACGTAAGCTGAAGTCTGAGCAGCCGATCGGCAGCCTAGAAAACAATCAGCTGGCCTTTCAATAAGTTTTATGACTACCACAGATAGTGAGCATTACTTCAAAAACAAATACTGCTTACAACTGTAAATTATTTACTCACGTTTTTAATGTTAAATAGGCCTATCTATATCTGATGGATGTCACAAAATTTGCAATCGTAATGGCCGCCATTTTGGGTGTATTGTAAAAGTAGATCCGGAGGTATTGAATTTCAGGATTTTTACTAATATGTACACGTTTTTAAAAATGAAAACGGTATAAATTTTTTTAGAATTTCGATGTGAATTTATTTTTAGAAAAGATATATTAATATTAATAAAATTATTAATAGCAAAGTAATTAAAATAAATCAAATTAAAAAGATTTTTTTTTTTTCTCTATCAGATTAAATTCAAATATTTGGAATACTAATCTAATTATCTGTATTTTCTTAATTTAATGCTTGTAAATTTAGAACATTTTTTTAATTAATTATTCATTATAATGAAACATGTTATCTTATTCAATTCAATACAGTATTTTTAATATTTCAATAAAGATATATATTAAAATAAAGGTAATTGGATTGAAATAAAGGAATACATTTTGCATTTTTCCCATTCTTTTAATTAATATAAATGAAATTTAGATCTTTCTTGTGAATCAATTATAGTCATGATCATATGTGATCGGCAGATAACTATTTCCAAAATCATTTTGTTCACTCAGAATAATTAAATGGATGTTCTGATATTACTTAGCAACTAAGAGAGTTTAAAGCATTTAAATGATATTAAGTTGAACCAGAATTACATTAACAACAAGACAGTTTTAAAGATTTTCCCTTGTATTGGAAGTCGTCGATATAACCTTTGTGCCCCTCTGATGGTTATTTATCGCGGTCAAAGTGCCCTTTTCAAAACCCAGCACCATGCCCTTTTTTTTCCTGTGGGAAACACTAGGTCCCTAATGGTATATATATCAAGGAGGTCTGTGGGCCCCCAATGGTATATATATCAAGGAGGTCTGTGGGTCTCCAATGGTATATATATCAAGGAGGTCTGTGGGTCCCTAATGGTATATATATCAAGGAGGTCTGTGTGCCCCCAATGGTATATATATCAAGGAAGTCTGTGGGTCCCCAATGGTATATATATATCAAGGAGGTCTGTGTGCCCCCAATGGTATATATATCAAGGAGGTCTGTGGGTCCCCAATGGTATATATATCAAGGAGGTCTGTGTGCCCCCAATGGTATATATATCAAGGAGGTCTGTGTGCCCCCAATGGTATATATATCAAGGAGGTCTGTGTGCCCCCAATGGTATATATATCAAGGAGGTCTGTGTGCCCCCAATGGTATATATATCAAGGAGGTCTGTGTGCCCCCAATGGTATATATATCAAGGAGGTCTATGTGCCCCCAATGGTATATATATCAAGGAAGTCTGTGTGCCCCCAATGGTATATATATCAAGGAGGTCTGTGTGCCCCCAATGGTATATATATCAAGGAGGTCTATGTGCCCCCAATGGTATATATATCAAGGAGGTCTGTGGGTCTCCAATGGTATATATATCAAGGAGGTCTATGGGTCTCCAATGGTATATATATCAAGGAGGTCTGTGCACTGAAGGTGTGTTTTGTACTAGGTCACCTCTAAAAGTTTGTCTACTGTTTTGAACAAAGTTAAATAAAATGCTGATCTGCTTATCAATGTGTAGTCTGTTTAATGGACTTTTTATGATCAGATATATAGAACAACATCCATCATTATTTAAATTCAATACAGTTTGTTACCATACAATATAGAATCATTCACAACTCATACCTACAACTCATCACACTATTTATAGCTTGGTAAGGTGTGAAATTCCGGTGAGATCCTAACACATGCTTTTGATTACTGACCATTGTCCAGTATAAGTATTGCTGACCATTGTCCAGTATAATTATTGCTGACCATCGTCCAGTATAATTATTGCTGACCATTGTCCAGTATAATTACTGACCATCGTTCAGTATAACTAATTAAACCAAACATGACAGCAGACATTTTTATATTTCTTTGTTGGCTTACCTGGTCGTGTTGGGAAGCCAAAATCTTGCGTTCCTTTTCTAACTGTTTTGTTAATCTCTCAAATTGGGCTTCCTTTTGAAAAAATGAAAAACATCACACATTCAAAGCATATCCGTATTAGAATCATAGAAAATTCCTTTTATGTTACATAATTCCCATGATATATCCACTAAACACAGGTAAAGGGCCAGGTACTACAGGTATGACTAAGTCCCCACACACAGGTACACATACATTGGTATGTAATGTGGGAGTGCGATTCATTCATAACACACATACCAGAGGCCACTGTCTATATAACCATCAGGTGATCATTATATCCTGTCAAATGTGTTGATTGAAAATAAACTTCCATAATACACACATAGCCTTTAGACTGGAAGTAGTAATAATACATATATACACTCAAGATCATTCATCCGTACTGAACTGGTTTTACAGGACCCCGATGAAATCCGTGAAAACAACACTGTGACCCTGTGCTCATTCAGTCAGGGATCATATACGGTTCAAGTTTTTTGACAGTCAACAAGTAATTATGAAGAAGACTGCTATCAACCTATTGGATTTCTATCATTAGTTGTGGAATGTATACAAAGCTACGGACAAGTACATTTCTTATAACAATATGACATAATCAACCTGACAAATTGTGTCAACAACATTGTTACAAAATCATTCATATCTTGTCTAAAACATATCAGTTTTGCATTTGGATCCAACTGACTGGATGTTTCGATGTGACTTTTTAGAAAATTCCAAAACAAGAGCAAACTCAACAGATATTGTGTAGAATTATTAGGATGCCTTTAAAAGCTCATTTAAATGGCACAAAAGCTCACACATTCACAATTCAGTAATGTTTTTGTCTTTTGAAAAATATATTTCACATTTAACCCACTATTTATCTAGTTTTTCTTAATCACTTTTAACAGTTAACTGGTTACTTGGTCAGAAGTCTGTTAATCGGTTACAAAATTTCGTAACTGCATGAATTTGTTAGCTAAGGTCAACACATGCATATACAGTATATGTATTGAAACAGTATTGAGGTGGATGCTTATAAGACTTATCATTACCGCTATCATAAAAATAACATGCTAGCTTTATCAATGTTGGTTTTACAAATCACTGAAGCATGTACCATGCAGTTTACATGCAAACCAGGAAAATACTCATGTATGGTGAGCTGCTATGTCGTAAAACAAGAGGCCCAGATGGCCTGTATCGCTCACCTGGTTTGTAATGCCAAGTAATGTTCTGAATACAAGTTCATTGTTTCTTTTCTGAAGGAATTTGAATATTTACATCTAATTCCCCTATTGGGCCCCACCCCTCCTGTCCCCAGGGGGTCAGAGCCAACATTTATACAAGTTCTGTTCCCCTTCCCCCAAGTTTGTTTGTGGCCAAATTTGGTCACAATCCATGCAGAACTCTAGGACAAGTAGCGATTTATAGGATTTACCTCTATTTCCCATATTGGGCCCCACACCTCCTGCCCCTGGGGGATCAGAGCCAAAATTTATACAAGTTCTGTTCCCCTTCTCCCAAGGATGTTTGTGGCCAAATTTGGTTACAATCCTTGCAGAACTCTATGACTATAGTTGCGATTTAAAGGAAATGTTGACGGACAGACAGACGGACGGACGACGGACGCCGCGCCAGGTGAGCTAATAAAACTAAATCCTTGGAGTAATTGGGCCTTGACATGTATTTACATAGGAAAGTTGACCTTGTTTTGCATTAAAATAAATCTGTTTTATTTACTGGCTCTCTGGTTGGCATGAAAGCTTCAACCTGTCTATAAAGGAAACCTGTCTATAGTTACCGCTGTCTTCCATTCAGTGGTCGTTATAGACAGGTTTGACTGTAGTAATGTTGTTAATACGTTAATTTAATACCATTGTTATCTATATTCAGCTTCTGTTGTTATAGCATTGTACCATTTAAGTGGGTACTCGGTTGGAAGGTTAAACAGCCCTACTTTTAATTATCTAACCACAAACATCCAACAAAAAATTATTTTTAAGATCTATTCAAAGTACCTAATTCAGTAATAATATATCACAGACCGTGGTGAGATAAGAGTGGTCAAGTTGAATGTTACTTGATCTATCGTAGGTGAACAGAGCTACCCATTACAGTGTTAGGACACTGTTCACAACTCTCCACATAAATTCCTGAAGAATTGATAAGACTTATCTTTTAACATTGTTGGTGACATTTTGCCAGCTTAATATCTCTATGTGAACATGGTTAAATACAATTAGTTTCATTCCTAATAAAACATTGGTATGTTTGTGTAGTTGTGTTCCACACTGACAACCAGAATATCCGAGAAAATTACACTCAATACATTTCAAAGAGAAAAATTCAACTTGGATATCGGCAAGACACAAAATCCAGATGGGATCCCAGCGGGATTTGACAATATAAATGGGATCTGGGTGGGACAATGGTTAAGTATACCGGGATTCTGCATGACCAAGATCCCGACTGGTCACAGAAGAAATACTCCCCTTTTTTGGAACTTTTTCTTTTATAGGAACTCTTTTCTGTTTGGGCAGTTCAAAAGTAAGATGGAAGCTACTAGGTTGGGTTGTCAAAGTTTTGTGCATTCATTTGCGAATTTTAGGATATCAATATTTCGGGTTAGTTTCAATATGTAACCAAAGTCATTTTAAAAACCTTAAAGAAAAATTATAGATTGCATTCACAGCAATTAATTAAAAAAAAAAATGACCAGTAATCTTGAAGCGTGATCTTAATGCATGATGAAAGTGCGAAGTCATTTATTGATAAATGAGTTACAGTCATTTATTGATAAATGAGTTACAGTCATTTATTGATAAATATTTACATTTTCACTTCGCTCCGCCTCAATGAAACTAGTAAACTCCGATCACTTCATTTCCCAATGAAGATGCTTGGTCACGCGCTGACCTCTGACCGGCGTGAGAATACATTTTGACATTGTTTACATTTTGACCTACATTGTAGTTTTACGCCGCTTCAGTTTTGAACGAACTTTCTGCGATGTGGCCTAGGCCTACCGTTGTACATTTAGAAACACAGACAAGAATGCTTGATAAAGTGATATTAGAAATTGTCAGTAATATAATATTATAGTCGCCTAGAGATATTTTACACGTATTTTGATGACACACTGAATTAGGCTCAAGCCCAGGTAAAAAAATGCTGAGCATAGCCTGAACCGGGGATGCTTCAAAGCTCTCTATTTAGGCCTATAAATATATGCACTGCTGACAAGTAAACAAAGCATGAAATTAAAACTAAAAGCATTTATTTGTTTAATGTTTAGAGAGATATCTTAATTCAAGCACACGTAAGAAAATTTTAACAATGTTATCTTCAAAAAGTGTAATTTGGGTTAGCGTCATGTTAGGACCGAACGCAGTGAGGTTCACCACTCATCGCATATAGTAGGCATAATCGAACGCAAATAGTTTAATGTGTACAATATATGTGAAACGGTGTCATACATGTAAGCTTAGAAACGATAGATTCCATGAAAATACGCTCAAATAGCAAACAGGCTATTTTCAGTGACATTAAGCCTAACGAAACGATTCTGTGAGTGTCAAAATCCACGGCATTGGAGGGTCGTTGGAAACCGCCAATTTTTCAAATCGATATTTCTCTACTTACTTTATACCGAATTTTAATCCCCAAACTTCAGTAGCAGAGAAGTTATCACAATTCAAGAATAACACAGAAGTCTTCCAGTGATCTGCGACTAAGTCCCGCATTTTAACACGTTTTATTGAGCCCCGGAAGCATGATTATTGGACTGCATCACATACCATAGACACAGGGGTTGGATTTCACAACAGGTTTAGTTAATACATATTTAAATGTCAGCTACAAATAATTATCAGACGGAAATACAACATTCAGTTAATTCCATAACAATTATAATTGAGTTTTAAAAGGTTTGATTATGTTTAGATACCAACTATTCAGCATTTTCACCACAATCGTCATTTTCTTCGAAACCGGACCCCTGCTCAATCGAGCGACCGGATTACACATTGACTGCACTGCTAGTACTGCGCAGCAATTTTTTGTATTTGAAGCTACATAATAATGTTTTATGATAAAATTTAAGCCATTAATTCTTGAATATAAAAAAATATTTCAAAATCTCCGTTTTTTATCGTAACAACGCACAAAGAATGAAGTTATTTTCGGAACTACATTTTGTGTTGCCTTGGTGACGAGAAGAACTGACTGGCGGCTGTTCCGTAGCTGTACATACATGTACGATAACTGGTACAATGTTGCAAAATTGTATAATAATCTTATACCGAACACATATAATTTGACTTTTTTTCAAAAGCGGAATTTTTAAATTGGTTAATGTAAATATAAGGATTGATTATCAATTTTGTTGCTTGCATTGACTGATGAAGAAAGTTAATCTCGTGCAAATGTTACATGAACTGCTTCGCAGTTCACTTCATTTGCACGAGATTAACTTTCTTCATCAGTCAATGCAAGCAACAAAATTGACAATCAATCCTTAAATGAGTTACAATTAGGAAATGGGGGCATTAATTTACATCAATATATAGTTTTCATTCAATTTGAAGAATACTTTGTTTGTGTGTAGCATTTAAAGTTTACATAATTATGACAAGAGGCCCATGGGCCTTAACGGTCACCTGACATCCAATAGTAATTTGTCATTTAAAGGGCCAACATAATAGCTATGAGGAACTTTAACACATGGTGTGTTAATTTTTTCCCTCCTGTATTCAACACAGAAGCTGAAGTAAATATGAACTGATGTTGATGAAACTCTGTATGCAATGAGGTCTTGGATGAATTTGCATACTGGAACAATTAATCATAACTGACATATGGTTGTTATTTTTCTTTCTAATTTTATCATCCTATGGTCAGGTGACCTAAAAATTTAAGCCATTTGGACCCCACTGGGCTCCACCCCTCAGCCTTTGGGGTTGAGACAGGGTCAAAATGACATAATAGCAAAATGTCCTCTTGTGGTTATAATGTGAATCAAAAGTTTGAACAATTTCCAGTAGAAAATAAACAAAATATACATAAGAAGTATTCAATATAAACTATAGCAAACTTAGCCTCCTCCCCTGGGGCAAACAAAGAGGCCAAGGGTTATAAAATTCACAATTCTGATAAAGCACCACAATATCTTTAGAACACAAGGTCCAATAATAGCATTATTACAAAGGACATGAACTCTATAATATAGTTACCGTCGAAAAATAGTAACAGTGACCTTGACCTTAGTCTGGCAATCTTCACACTCAAACTTGTCCGAGATATTATGATCCTTTGTCTAGGTGTGAAGTGTGATCAAAATCACTCAAGGAATGAAGCCGCTAGAGTGCTGATAGGGATTTTCTAAAAATAGTAGCAGTGACAGTGAACTTGACCCAGCAACCCTGAAACTCGAACTCGTCCGAGATCTTGTTAATATTAACCTACATACAAAGTTTCATCAATCTCGGTTCACATTTACTCAAGTTATCATGTTCACAACAAAAAGTTAACACACGACGGACGACACACGACGCACGACGGACGACGACGGACAAAAGGCTATCGCAATAGGTCACCATGACCTTTGGTCAGGTGACCTAAAAAGAACAAAGCTACAGCATACATATAACTCAAAATTCAATAACGTTTGAAGGTCAAGGCTGGAGATGATCAGAATCTTTTTGTTAATTGTCTGTTGTAACACATATCCCATTTGATGAAGAGTATAAATTCTTTCTTTGAAATAGTGCTGTATAGAAATATCAACCCTCTTTGTTCATAGAGAAAACAAAATTATTTATGATCAATATTGCAAAAGATTGGATCCACTTTTACACCCCCGGGATCCCGCCAGTATATGACCAAGATCCCACCTGGATATTTTCACTGGATCCAGGTGAATGCCGGCGGGAATTCCTGGTCCTATTTTCTCTGAGATAAGATATACATGTGACATAACTATATCTGGTGGATGTGGCACAGTGGTAGAAGGCGCAGGTATGTTTGGCTAGGCGATTGGGTGCCGTAGATCGTGAGTTCGAGGCCTGGATAAGGCACGAGTCAATAAATTGTCATGCTTTGTTAAATTTTGTTTCTTTGATATTTGTTATAGGAACGCATTAATATTTCAAGTACGGAAAAATTGAAAAATGATTAATACATGTAATAGATGGCACTACAGAAATTTGCTGTTAAATACTGATGTCTAAATAGGTTAATACATACAAGCCAGTCTTTCCTATATAGAGCTGACACACCCATCGTATCCTGATCGAATGACCATATCATCATCAGAGTTGTATTATTTCTTTATCAACAATAAAGTTCTCCCATAAAACAGGACATTAAAGATGTACTGCCTAGTGGTTATAATTAAATTATTACAGCCATTTTATAAATTGGTCGTTTATTTAAAATTGGTTATTATTTGAGCAAGATTTTTTATCAAATACAGTAAAACCCCTATAACTCGAACAGCAGGGGACCAGGTCAATAGTTCAAGGAATACGGCGTATTCGACTCATCCGAGGTTGGTCACAATCAACAGTCAAAATGTCCGGTCTCAAACTATGACAAACAATGCACGACAATGACATTTTAATTACCCTATCTTTCAACATTTTGGATTTCTTTATTTAAGTTTTTTATTGATAGCAATATCAAGTTGCAAAAAATTTATAACATAAATTTAGCGTTTGAAAAAGCTAACGAGAAATCATTCACAGCAGAGTAAGCGATCGTCATCTAGGTCAATGTAGAATCCATATTGGTCAACAAGGAGTACATTTCTATTATTTAATTATCATAAATCATTTAAAACATTTACAAAATATATACTCACAATAAAGTTATTAACCAGCATATTTACGGACATAAGAAATTATATTTATAGATGTCTTTTTAGTAAAAGCGTAACATTGGGTTACATGTGTTTACGAGTAAAGTTACAAAATACAATTTCCGAGATACGGAACGCAGTGATAAAATGTACTTTGCATATATCGTTTGATATCATTTACATCTTTCGATAAATAACTTTCTGTTCGAGGAATAAGGGATATTCGACGAATAGCTGTTCGAGCTATCCGGGGTTTTGTTACATAGATTATATAGGGAGACGGTCGGGACCGTACGACCAGTTCGACGAATAGGGGGTATTCGAGGAATCCAGGTTCGAGTTAGAGGGGTTTTACTGTATTTCACTTTAGCCATGAGATTGATTCCTTTTTTCATATACAGACTAACCTTTTACTAATGGTCCATTTAACAGATTATGACAACATAATATGCAAGCAGATTTCCACACTGCATAAATGTAGAGCTGTGTGAAACTATAATCCATGTCAAAGTTTTTTTAAAAATTTTTTTTAATTAAGATCAAATTCTTTTTACTCAAGCATTTTAAATTAAATTGCCAAAACATCATACAGGTAACAAATTGCCTCAAGTAGGGTTAAATGTTTAAGAATTAGGAAAATAATACAACTTTATTCTTGCCCACAATGTGACTTACTTAAGAAGATATTTACTGTATCCATATTGACTTTCCTACTTGTATTTATGCACTAAGCTATCCTTACTGATCAATACATGACCTTTTAATGATAACAATTACATGGTGAGACCAGTGTACAGGTATAGACCCGATCACTCTACTGTGTATAGGGGCGGGGCTGCAGTCACGCATGAATGATTACAGGAATTCCTACCTGTGCCTTGACTGTCTTTAGAATACTGGCCGCAGACTCATTAGCATTGTATGACTGGTCAGTTGATTTAGGGTGGTATGGGGACTGTATTATGTAGCTATCCTGGTCAAGATGACCTGAAGGCATCGCTGATCCATCAATGGTCAAACTCGATACTTCCTACCTGTAATAGATAAAAGGATATTTACACCTGTGATTTACAGTCAGGTGGTGACTGGACCACCTCTCATGTATATATATATAGAAAAAACTGTTTTATAGTTGTGTTTTTTTTATGTATATGGAAACCATCACATGGACATTGTTCTTTTTTATTTATATATATATATATATATCATATTAAATTCAAATAATAGACAATATCAAAAGCCAGACATCTCACATCAGTAAACGCTAGGACTCACACATCAATATATACCATCACTAGGACTCACACATCAATATATACCATCACTAGGACTCACACATCAATATATACCATCACTAGGACTCACACATCAATATATACCATCACTAGGACTCACACATCAATATATACCATCACTAGGACTCACACATCAATCATGGTTCGCACAGATTTTCAAACCAAAATTCCAGCACTTTTCAAGCACTTTTCCAGCACCTTTTCTAGATTTTCAAGCACTACTTTTTTCTTCTACATTGGACTTGAAATCAGAATTTTCAGAAAACATGCCTACAATTTTGCAAGCAATTTGTTAGTACAATTTTGTAAGAGTAATTAGATTCAATTACACATTCTTATCAAACAACAAAGTCATCCCAAGTAATGTCTGATTACTGAAATTATGATAAATTGATTGACAACAGAGCTTTTGCCAGTGTTCTGGGAGCATGAAGTTTCAATTCCAGCACTTTTCAAGGATTTAAAGAAAAATTCCAGCACTTTTCAGCACTGACCCAAAATTCAAGCACTTTTCCAGCACTGACCCCAAATTCCAGCACTTTTCATCTTCTGTACGAACCATGTCAATATATACCATCACTAGGACTCACACATACATATATACCATCACTAGGACTCACATCAATATATACCATCACTAGGACTCACACGTGCACGGTTAACCGGTATATTGGGGTATTGCAATGCACCACCAAAAAATATTTTACCGCGATACAGTTTACCTGTACCGATTCTTTACGATATATTTTCTTAGTATCATAATTTCATTAATTTGATATAATTAAAACATCCTGTCATTAAAACAAAACCAGCAAGTTGTATTTGTTTTCCTTTCCGATAATATGAAGCCATGTGGGTATCCCTTTCGTTTTCATTCGATTCCGATGTCGGTCAAATGTTTGTAACTAACGTGTAAAATGTTCAAATGATTCAAACATTTGCATGACGTTGAATATAAACAATATGACATTAGGCTAGTTTCTGAAATATTATACCGGAATAATTCTCTTAACACATTTAAGGCATGTGAATACATGGCTGTAGGGATTTTGCCAGCTATTTCAGGCTTAATCGTCCGCCGCCATTTTCGAATTCCTACACGTGTCAAAACAACACTGCAAGCTGATCAGCCCTTTGAAGTTTAATCACAATCGTAAGCTTATTTTGCCAGGACAATTGTACGTAAATTTGTTCATTATTTATGTTAAAAAGTGTAAATATTTGCAGACACTATCATGTTTAGTTATTGCATTACAAGGTTTTTCACAAATAGACTCGTATTTTTTTAAAAACAAGAACCTCATATTTGAACATTTTTGTTACTCAACAACATGGTTGAAATTGATGTAAAACTACATAACATAGCACTGTATGTTTGTATAATGTAAAGGGTGTTTTTATTATGGAATATATACAAATTATAGACACCACATATGTTAAGGTCAAAATATTGCAATACATATCACAATACAGCCGTTGTGTATCACATTTATGTATCGTGGTACGCTTCTGCCGTATTGCGGCAGCCCCAAATTAAGTTTCGTTGTCTAAGAGTGATAAATGTCAGAAACTTTAACTTTTTTGTCAGATTCCAAAGTTTCGGTTGCCATGGTAACATAATTAATGTGAAAACATTATTTTTCTTACAAAATTTGAAAAGTTTGTGATCTGAAGTTTCTAAATAAAATTGTTGATGCAAAAGGGTGAAAAATCACTTTGAAAGAAAATGTTGGATTTTCGGGAACTCTGCTAAAAATTCTTGGGAGTTAAGGGGTTAAGCCACGAGTGATCATCAGTGCGAGACTGACCATATTCTGTGGATACTAAGTGTACTGTTCATGCACGTCCTTGGCCATGGGTCGATGACTGATCGCTGACAATGTTGAGTGACAGCTATATTGTCATTGTCATGAGTCTGGTCAGCTATCGGTATATGACACACCAGACAGATGGTCAGTCTATTGGTCAGTGGTCACTCATCTGACATGCATATGCATCCAGAGCTGTCGAGCCAAACACTGGACATGCATGCTGAGCTATAGATTGGAGTTTCTATACACTGGACATGCATATGCATGCTGACCCATAGATTGGAGTTTCTATACACTGGACATGCATGCTGACCCATAGATTGGAGTTTCTATACACTGGACATGCATGCTGACCCATAGATTGGAGTTTCTATACACTGGACATGCATGCTGACCCATAGATTGGAGTTTCTATACACTGGACATGCATGCTGACCCATAGATTGGAGTTTCTATACACTGGACATGCATGCTGACCCATAGATTGGAGTTTCTATACACTGGACATGCATGCTGACCCATAGATTGGAATTTCTATTGAATCCTAATATAAGGATCTGCCCTGATGAAAAGTCTAATTTTTCTGTTTAAAAAACTTTTTTCTAGGAGTTCATAGCAAAGTTGAAAACAGAATAAAAATAATATGGTGGTGTGCATGATTTTGCGCTATTATGAATATTAAGGATGTTAATATTGCAACATGAGTGTTATTCCATGCTTAGTTGCAGTCTTTTACCGGGTATATGGAAATAGCCAAATTTATCCCTTTTGGCCCTGCCCCTCAGGCCCCCAGGAGGTCAGCTTGACCATTTGTACAATTTAATTTTCAGTCAGCAATTTAATTCATACCGATAGCTACCAGTCAAATTTTGGCAAATTCTGGCCAGCTATTATGAAGAAGTCAATTGTTGACGGATGGATGACAGACGCCACGGTATTCATTGCATATGCTCACCTTGGTTCTTCAGACGAGGTGAGTTAACAATCAGCAATGAAAAAATGCAGGATATTTGAATTAACAGCCAAAATCTGACAATCACATATGTATACACACAAGCTATGAATCATAGGTGTATATATTTAATTTACCTGCTCAGTTCACAGTTACCTGTCTGGTAAGAAAACGACAACTCCACTTTCCCAGGCGTAAACCCTCAATGCTGGTCAGTACAGCTTTAAACTTGTAAAATAGCATTATATGACAAATACACAAGGTTTTATCTATAACAATACTGAAAACCTTTAAACCGAGTACAGATATTTAAGTCATGATAATCACAAAGTTCTTATTGATGTAGGTAGCTTGTACACAGATCCAGGTGGGAATTGAACATGTTCTACAAAACATTAAAAAGACATTGCCGGATACACTGGAGGACGATAGATCTAGACAATCACACAGTCTGGCCCGACATACACCTGGTTCTGGTGACAGATGTCATCATGCTGCCTCTCTTTATTCAATGTTATCAGATAAGGCTAATTATAGAAGCATAGCCAACATCACTGAAAACAGGCAGGAATTTGGGTTGGATACCTCGATACCGATATACCGTATTTTCCGGACAATAAACCGCACCTGTGTATAAGCCACAGAGGCCTTTTTTACGATTTTTTCAGGTTTTGTACACGTATAAGACGCACCGTAATATAAGCCGCACCCAAAAGTTAGGCCCATGCACCCATGTAACCATCTGTGTTTCATGTTTCTGATACGATCGATCTCAATTGAAGTACGGTAATGCTTATCGATGTTTATAATCACGAAAAATGTCTGTAAACTTATACTGTAAATATATAACAAATAAAAATTCACTATGGTGTAAATATCTTTAGAAAAATGGACTTGGTCATGTTTGTGTTCGTTGTTTGTTCTGCCATTACGTAAGCCTACTTGTGTGTAAACAAATATGGCGGCCGTACAAATTCACGCTTACTCTCTCTCTCTCTCTCTCTCTCTCTCTCTCTCTCTCTCTCATATTTCAGCATGCCGGTTAAAATACTTTCTTCAGTATGGATATGATTTTATTTCATCTCTATTTTGACATATTTCGCGTATTTATTATATTGATGTGTAAAGGAATACTATATTATCAAGGCTTGTATCATTAACCTGAAACTGACTTCGTTTAGAGTGTTCTCGGTCAATTTGCCATCCCATGATGCAATTCACCGAAGCCTTATTTTTGTAAACTTCCGGATATTATTTCGTGGTGTTCGCCGCTACAGAGATCAATTAAATGATTTTAATATGACTCTGCGGTGTTTTACACTCGGTATAATGTTCTTAATTACATGTGATTTACGTGTATAAACTTGATTGCTGATTATTTTATTAAAATCACGCCGACAGGATTCTGGGAAATTCCCCTGTTGACCCACATATGTGAAACACGTGTGCAAGTTTGTTTTCATGCTTACTCTGGCTCATATTTCAGTACGCCGATAAAATACTTTCTTCGGTAACGTTATGCATAGGAATGGATTATATATCTTTTTTGATATATTTTATGTATTAAACATATCATTGTGAAAAGAGTTACTGTATCAATCGACTTCGTTTAGAGTGTTCTTCCACTGTTTGTAAACTAGGTATCCCATGATGCAATTCACCGAAGCCTTATTTTTGTAAACTTCCGGATTATGACCTCGTGGTGTTTGCCGCTACAGAGATCGATAAAATGGTGTTTTATAGACTATTTGATGCTTATATCATTGATATAATGTTCTATATAACATGCAAAACACGCGAATAAACTTGATTGCTGATTATTTCATTGAAATCACAGCGACAGGATTCTGAGAAATACACATGTTGACCGAGTTTAACATGTGTGTAAGTTAGCAATACCAGTCATTCAGAAGATCGTTTTCTTGCTGTCCGCGGACATTTCTTGCACACACATAATATTTAAATAATATATTTAACTTATTGATTGATATTTGATGATTTTGACGTGTTAATTATTATTTTCTTGGTAACAATCCTGCAGCAAATTGATAGCGAAATCAGTACGCCATTTTGTTGTGACTGTAAACAACCACGCTTCAGTCGGCCGATTTTCCGTGAATTAAACAATTTTACGATTGATCATGTATCTGGTATGTTATTATTTTTATCTTTATTATATTGATCATGTATCTGGTATGTTATTATTTTTATCTTTATTATATTTTCATCACATATTATATCGTTTAAACACTTTTACAGTGATTTTTTTCGATGTATAACTTTACTAAAACGCCATTGTGTTGTGACTGACAACCACGCTGCAGTCGGCCGATTTGCCGTGAATTAAACAATTTTACGAATGAACATGCATCTGATACGTAATTATTTTCATCTTTAATATATTTTCATTGCATATTTTAATCTTTTAAACACTTTTTATAGTGATTTGGTCCATGTATAACTTAACAAAACTGGCGAGTAAAACTAAAGATTTTCACATGTGAATCACGACGTTATCATGCAAAAACATGGTCAGATTTTTGTTTTCGTCCACGGATTTTCAGGTAAAAAAGTAGCGGCTTATACTCCGGAAAATATGGTAGTTACTCCTTCATAGCAACCTGTATATAACATCAACCTGTATATAACAACCACCTGTTTATAACAGCCACCTGTATATAACAGCCACCTGTATATAACAGCCACCTGTATATAACAACCACCTGTATATAACAGCCACCTGTATATAACAGCCACCTGTATATAACAGCCACCTGTATATAACAACCACCTGTATATAACAACCACCTGTTTATAACAACCACCTGTATATAACAACCACCTGTATATAACAGCCACCTGTATATAACAGCCACCTGTATATAACAGCCACCTGTATATAACAGCCACCTGTATATAACAGCCACCTGTATATAACAGCCACCTGTATATAACAACCACCTGTATATAACAACCACCTGTATATAACAACCACCTGTATATAACAACCACCTGTATATAACAACAACCTGTATATAACAACCACCTGTATATAACAGCCACCTGTATATAACAGCCACCTGTATATAACAGCCACCTGTATATAACAGCTACCTGTATATAACAGCCACCTGTTTATAACAGCCACCTGTATATAACAGCCACCTGTATATAACAGCCACCTGTATATAACAACCACCTGTATATAACAACCACCTGTATATAACAACCACCTGTATATAACAACCACCTGTATATAACAGCCACCTGTATATAACAACCACCTGTATATAACAGCCACCTGTATATAACAACAACCTGTATATAACAACAACCTGTATATAACATCAACCTGTATATAACAGCCACCTGTATATAACAGCCACCTGTATATAACAGCTACCTGTATATAACAGCCACCTGTTTATAACAGCCACCTGTATATAACAGCCACCTGTATATAACAGCCACCTGTATATAACAGCCACCTGTATATAACATCAACCTGTATATAACAACCACCTGTTTATAACAGCCACCTGTATATAACAAGCCACCTGTATATAACAGCTACCTGTATATAACAGCCACCTGTTTATAACAGCCACCTGTATATAACAGCCACCTGTATATAACAACCACCTGTATATAACAACCACCTGTATATAACAACCACCTGTATATAACAACCACCTGTATATAACAACCACCTGTATATAACAGCCACCTGTATATAACAGCCACCTGTATATAACAGCCACCTGTATATAACAGCCACCTGTATATAACAGCCACCTGTATATAACAACCACCTGTATATAACAACCACCTGTATATAACAGCCACCTGTATATAACATCAACCTGTATATAACAACAACCTGTATATAACATCAACCTGTATATAACATCCACCTGTATATAACAGCCACCTGTATATAACATCAACCTGTATATAACAACCACCTGTATATAACAACCACCTGTATATAACATCAACCTGTATATAACAACAACCTGTATATAACATCAACCTGTATATAACAGCCACCTGTATATAACAGCCACCTGTATATAACAGCCACCTGTATATAACAACCACCTGTATATAACATCAACCTGTATATAACAACCACCTGTATATAACAACCACCTGTATATAACAACCACCTGTATATAACAACCACCTATATATAACAACCACCTGTATATAACAGCCACCTGTATATAACAACCACCTGTATATAACAACCACCTGTTTATAACAGCCACCTGTATATAACAACCACCTGTATATAACAGCCACCTATATATAACAGCCACCTGTTTATAACAGCCACCTGTTTATAACAGCCACCTGTATATAACATCAACCTGTATATAACAGCCACCTGTATATAACAACCACCTGTATATAACAGCCACCTGTATATAACAACCACCTGTATATAACAACCACCTGTATATAACATCCACCTGTATATAACAGCCACCTGTATATAACAGCCACCTGTATATAACAGCCACCTGTATATAACAGCAACCTGTATATAACAGCCACCTGTATATAACAGCCACCTGTATATAACAACCACCTGTATATAACAGCCACCTGTATATAACAGCCACCTGTATATAACAACCACCTGTATAGAACAGCCACTGTTATAACACCACCTGTATATAACAGCCACCTGTATATAACAGCCACCTGTATATAACACCACCTGTATATAACAGCCACCTGTTTATAACAACCACCTGTATATAACAGCCACCTGTATATAACAGCCACCTGTATATAACAGCCACCTGTTTATAACAGCCACCTGTATATAACAGCCACCTGTATATAACAACCACCTGTATATAACAACCACCTGTTTATAACAGCCACCTGTATATAACAGCCACCTGTATATAACAGCCACCTGTATATAACAACCACCTGTTTATAACAACCACCTGTATATAACAGCCACCTGTATATAACAGCCACCTGTATATAACAACCACCTGTATATAACAACCACCTGTATATAACAACCACCTGTATATAACAACCACCTGTATATAACAACCACCTGTATATAACAACCACCTGTATATAACAGCCACCTGTATATAACAACCACCTGTATATAACAGCCACCTGTATATAACAACCACCTGTATAGAACAGCCACCTGTATATAACAACCACCTGTATATAACAGCCACCTGTATATAACAGCCACCTGTATATAACAACCACCTGTATATAACAACCACCTGTTTATAACAACCACCTGTATATAACAGCCACCTGTTAATAACAGCCACCTGTATATAACAACCACCTGTATAGAACAGCCATCTGTATATAACATCAACCTGTATATAACAGCCACCTGTATATAACAGCCACCTGTTTATAACAACCACCTATATATAACAACCACCTGTTTATAACAGCCACCTGTTTATAACAGCCACCTGTTTATAACAGCCACCTGTATATAACAACCACCTGTATATAACAGCCACCTGTTTATAACAACCACCTGTTTATAACAGCCACCTGTATATAACAACCACCTGTATAGAACAGCCACCTGTTTATAACAGCCACCTGTATATAACAACCACCTGTATAGAACAGCCACCTGTATATAACCACCTGTATAGAACAGCCACCTGTATATAACAGCCACCTGTATATAACAGCCACCTGTATATAACAACCACCTGTATAGAACAGCCACCTGTATATAACAACCACCTGTATAGAACAGCCACCTGTTTATAACAGCCACCTATATATAACAACCACCTGTTTATAACAGCCACCTGTATATAACAGCCACCTGTATATAACAACCACCTGTATATAACAGCCACCTGTTTATAACAGCCACCTGTATATAACAGCCACCTGTTTATAACAGCCACCTGTTTATAACAGCCACCTGTTTATAACAGCCACCTGTTTATAACAGCCACCTGTATATAACAGCCACCTATATATAACAACCACCTGTTTATAACAGCCACCTGTTTATAACAGCCACCTGTATATAACAGCCACCTGTATATAACAACCACCTGTATATAACAACCACCTGTATATAACAGCCACCTGTATATAACAACCACCTGTATATAACAACCACCTGTTTATAACAGCCACCTATATATAACAACCACCTGTATATAACAGCCACCTGTATATAACAGCCACCTGTATATAACAACCACCTGTATATAACAACCACCTGTTTATAACAGCCACCTGTATATAACAGCCACCTGTATATAACAGCCACCTGTATATAACAACCACCTATATATAACAACCACCTGTATATCACAGCCACCTGTATATAACAGCCACCTATATATAACAACCACCTGTTTATAACAGCCACCTGTATATAACAACCATATGTTTATAGAAAACCGCCTGGCCATGGCTATAACAACCAGGAGGGGGTGTTAATTGGAGACAGGGCATCTAATGGCATAAATACGGTATTAATGTTTAACGATACTGAAGCCAGCAGTAAATCAATGAAATATTCAAGATATCTTTTTGTATTTCCTTTTTGTCGCTTCTTTGCACAGTAACTTATTATTATTACCATGATCATGGAAACCTGAAAGTAGAAAGAGCCTGGAGCATTACACACCCACGAGGCACAAAAATGTGCTTGTAATCACAAAACCTCACTTCCTATCGTAGTATTACATAATGCCTTAAACCTGTGTATATCTAATGATCAACAAACAATTCTGTAACAACTTTGGAAATCATTCCTACATGTTACATCCTACTGATCAATAAGATATCAAAGAATTTTTACTTTATGTTAGAGGCAATGAAGTTACAACCAATACAAATACAGGGGTTTCAAGATTCCAAAACGAGGTGTATGCATGTATTCAAATCAACATATATAAGATAAATAAACCCCTTCACCTCTTGGTTGCTGGGTCGAGACATTGGTTGGTGATTTTTCTCTGGGATTTTGGAGTCCAACATCAAAGCAGGTGATGAACTGATCACGCAAGGTAAATAAATATATAGAACACTAGCTATATAGCATGTGCAATCAAACAAATCTGCATTGGTTCGCTGGACAATCAAACAAATCTACATTGGCTACCTGGACATTCAAACAAATCTACAGTGGTTGGCAATAGCTGGACAATAAAACAAACCTACAGTGGTTAGCAATAGCTGGACAATCAAACAAATCTACATTGGCTAACTGGACAATCAAACAAATCTACATTGGCTAACTGGACAATCAAACAAATCTACATTGGTTAGCTGGACAATCAAACAAATCTACAGTGGTTAGCTGGACAATCAAACAAATCTACATTGGTTCGCTGGACAATCAAACAAATCTACATTGGCTACCTGGACATTCAAACAAATCTACAGTGGTTGGCAATAGCTGGACAATAAAACAAACCTACAGTGGTTAGCAATAGCTGGACAATCAAACAAATCTACATTGGCTAACTGGACAATCAAATAAATCTACATTGGTTAGCTGGACAATCAAACAAATCTACAGTGGTTAGCTGGACAATCAAACAAATCTACATTGGTTTGCTGGACAATCAAACAAATCTACAGTGGTTAGCTGGACAATCAAACAAATCTACAGTGGTTGGCAATAGCTGGACAATAAAACAAACCTACAGTGGTTAGCAATAGCTGGACAATCAAACAAATCTACAGTGGTTAGCTGGACAATCAAACAAATCTACAGTGGTTAGCTGGACAATCAAACAAATCTACAGTGGTTAGCAATAGCTGGACAATCAAACAAATCTACATTGGCTAACTGGACAATCAAATAAATCTACAGTGGTTAGCTGGACAATCAAATAAATCTGCAGTGGTTACCTGAACAATCAAATAAATCTGCAGTGGATAGCTGGACAATCAAACAAATCTACAGTGGTTAGATGGACAATCAAATAAATCTACAGTGGCTAGCTGAACAATCAAACAAATCTGCAGTGGTTAGCAATAGCTGGACAATCAAACAAATCTACAGTGGTTAGCTGGACAATCAAACAAATCTACAGTGGTTAGCTGGACAATCAAACAAATCTACAGTGGTTAGCTGGACAATCAAATAAATCTACTGTGGATAGCTGAACAATCAAACAAATCTACATTGGATAGCTGAACAATCAAACAAATCTACATTGCCTAGCTGAACAATCAAACAAATCTACATTGGTTAGCTGGACAATCAAACAAATCTACATTGCCTAGCTGGACAATCATCCAAATCTACATTGGTAAGCTGGGCAATCAAACAAATCTACAGTGGTTAGCTGGACAATCAAAAAAATCTACAGTGGTTAGCTGGTCAACCAAACAAATCTACATTGGATAGCAATAGCTGGACAATCAAACAAATCTACAGTGGTTAGCTGGACAATCAAACAAATCTACAGTGGTTAGCTGGACAATCAAACAAATCTACAGTGGTTAGCTGGACAATCAAACAAATCTACAGTGGATAGCTGGACAATCAAATAAATCTACAGTGGATAGCTGGACAATCAAACAAATCTACAGTGGATAGCTGGACAATCAAATAAATCTACAGTGGATAGCTGGACAATCAAATAAATCTACAGTGGATAGCTGGACAATCAAACAAATCTACAGTGGATAGCAATAGCTGGACAATCAAACAAATCTGCAGTGGTTAGCTGAACAATCAAACAAATCTGCAGTGGTTAGCAATAGCTGGACAATCAAACAAATCTACATTGGCTAGCTGGACAATCAAATAAATCTACAGTGGTTAGCTGGACAATCAAACAAATCTACAGTGGATAGCTGGACAATCAAACAAATCTACAGTGGTTAGCTGGACAATCAAACAAATCTACAGTGGTTAGCTGGACAATCAAACAAATCTATATTGGCTAGCTGAACAAACTGACAATGGCCTCTTAATGAAGTCCTGACAATTTAAGTGCATGCTTCAAGTCATTATAACATTTCACTTACACTGTCAATGACAATCGCTTATTTCCACATGGCTATACACTTACAGCGACTGGCGAGACATGTACACTTCAAACAGGCATTTCACCTTGTCAAGTGCAAACAGAACTCTGAAGATTTTATAAAACTTTCTGTTTCATATAAGTTGCTATTTTGATCCTACTAGTATTGCTGTCTGTATGATTCCTCCACAACATGGGGTCATTACACATATATTATATTGAAAACTTGCTTTGCCTGCCTGATAGGCCTCGTACGAGACTAAGTTCCCATTTACTTGCCCTGACTGCTGTATTCTTATGTAAAAGCTGATTACACACACATCATGGATCATTTCTTGGCAGCCTTCTGATACGTGTTTGTAAATAACCAAATCAATATAAATGTTTATTGCTTTGCACCGTCCGTGGTATAATTTGTCGCGAAATAATGTACTTCATGACAACCATCTAAACATGTACTCACAACTTGCGCAATCCCACAATACCTTGAGAGCGAATTAAGGGGGAAAACTTGCTTATTTGGTAACAGTATACTTATATGACTATAGTTACTACCACAGCCTTCAGTTGAATTAAAATGTCCAATATTTCTAAGCAAAGAACATGATATTATTCAGATATATATATAGAAACTTCTTAAAGGTTGAAGATAAATGACTTTAAAATCATAGATTATTGATTAGGTTATGGATTTACATCTGAAACTCTTGATATATATACTAGACGTATCTGAAATGTTTGGTGACAACAACATGCTTGTATAATTAACCCATGGACTTATAAATGTTATTGTTGATCTTTTACTAATTACAATTAGTTCAGCAATATGTTTATTAACAAGTTAACAATGTGACTGAGTATCATTTTCATTTCTTTCCATGACAAAATTTAACAAGATAGTGCTGCAATGTTTGATGGTTACCTCTATTGACACATATATAGCACAGAGTAGCCAAGGTGAACCAGATGATGTGCTGGTGTTAAGTGACCTTGTAACTCATTCAAAAAAATCAGGCGACTGCAATTTCCCCATTCTTGTCTTAATGTAGATAAACAGTTTAGCGGAGTGTTGGGAAACCTATGTCAGTCGGCATTTATGTAGTCAAGCTATCAGAAAATGTTAAAACAGGAAATTATGTCACAAACCCTTTAGAAATGCTGTGAATGCTAAATGAAATTCTTATTTGCTAAAGAGAAAAAATCACTTTCACAAGCATGAGCCCAGTAAACCATCATACCGGTAAGTTTTAAACTTTCATTCTTATGAAGCTGAAATGTTGACACGTGTTACATGGTTTTTTAACTAACCATTAGAGCCCTGGCGTGTTAATCGGGATGTTTCTGGATACCTAGTGACATTTATACAGCATGATCTGTATTGTATCATTTACTAAATAATAGATAATTTATCTGTAGGTCAACTGAGAGTATTCCCATTGTCACATCTTATACAGTTTGTTAAATCAGATTAGAAAAAAACATCTATATGGTGGGGTAGCAGTGAATATGAAGAATATGAATTAAGCATTGAACATCTAATATTCATAGAATATGAATGCCAACTGGACAGAGGTAAATTCACCATGAAGTGTGGCTTATAATTTTAACAATTTATATCAATTTTATGATAAAATCTCAAGAGATTTCCAATCTATAATGAACACAAGATCCCAGAGGGATCTTGGCGCCCACCAAAGAATGATCTATATCTGACAACAGAAAGAGGGATCTTTTCCCTGCTTTTCAAACTTTTACTATATACTTTATATGAAACTTGAGAAAGATCCTTTCAGTACTTTCTGAGATGTATAGCAGTAACAAACATCAATTATCAAAATCCAAGATGGCTACCTGTCGATCATCTTGCTGACCGATTGGTCCGAAAATGCACAACTAAACCCCTAGGGGAACCTGCACAACTTTCTGAGAAAAGGTGGAAAAAAACTTCAACTAGCAAATGCAAGATGGTGGCCTTGTGGCCATCTTGTTCATCGATCGGTCCGAAAATGCAAAATGCACAACTAGGAACCTAGGGGAACCTACATATACATTTTGAGACAGATTGCTTCAGTCCTTTCTGTGAAATAGCAGTAACAAACTTCAACTATCAAAATCCAAGATGGTGGCCTGTCAGCCATCTTGATCACCGATCAGTTCGAAAATGCAATATGCACCACAAGAGCTCTAGGGGAACCTGCACATGAAATTTGAGACAGATCCCTTCAGTAATTTCTGAGAAATAGCGGTAACAAACATCAATTGTCAAAATCCAAGATGGCGTCCTGTCGGCCATCTTGTTCATCGATCGGTCAAAAAATGCAATTTGCACAACTAAGGCCCTAGGGGTACCTACATATACAATTTCAGACAGATTGGTTCAGAACTTTCTGAGAAATAACAATAACAAACTTCAACTATCAAAATCCAAGATGGCGGCCTGTCGGCCATCTTGTTCACCGATCTATTCGAAAATGCAACATGCACAACTAGGGCCCTAGGGGAACCTGCACATGAAATTTGAGACAGATCCCTTCAGCACTTTCTGTGAAATAGCGGTAACAAATATCAATTGTCAAAATCCAAGATGGCGTCCTGTGGGCCATCTTGTTCATCGATCAGTTCGAAAATGCAATATGCACAACTAGGGCCCTAGGGGAACCTGCACATGATATTTGAGACAAATCCCTTCAGTACTTTCTGAGAAATAGCGGTAACAAACTTCAACTATTAAAATCCAAGATGGCGGCCTGGCGGCCATCTTGTTCACTGATCAGTCCAAAAATGCAATATGTACAACTAGACCCCTAGGGGAACATACACATGAAATTTGAGACAGATCCCTTCAATACTTTGAGAAATAGCGGTAACAAACTTCAACTATTAAAATCCAAGATGGCGACCTGGAGGCCATCTTGTTCACCGATCGGTCCAAAAATGCAATATGCACAACTACGGACCTAGGGGAACCTGCTTGTGAAATTTGAGACAGATCTCTTCAGTGCTTTCTGAGAAATAGCGGTAACAAGAATTGTTAACGGACGGAAGGACGGACGGACGGACCACTGACCACGGACGAAAGGCGATTTGAATAGCCCACCATCCGATGATGGTGGGCTAAAAATAAACAGGTATATTTGGTGATTGCTAGCATGACAATTGTGAAGTCACTTAAACATTGAATTTCTTTCAGTTGGCATTCATAACCAATATGAATGCCAACTGGACAGAGACAAATTCCATGAAGCACGCTAGCGCTTCATGTTGGATTTGCCTCTTTCCAGTTGAAATTCATTTTGGCTATGAATGCCAACTGAAAGACGTTCGATGCTTATATTTACATTTGGTTACAATTTATATTGAAATACCAAGGGATTTTGAATCTATAATGAATTATTCATTCCTTATCGTCATGGATGGAACAGCTGGCACTGGCACGATAATTGTGATGTCACAATTATAATGACGTCATAATGTCACAATTATAATGACGTCATAATTAGTGATTGAGGTTCATAGTCTACATGACTGCCAACTGCGCTTTTTAAGGTTACATAGTGGGACTGCAGTGAAAATGTAAATATAATGAAAATGAGGTCATAATAAGCGGATAACAGTTCATAGACTGATAAATGCCAAGTAGGAGTGAAAATGTAAATATACGCATATGCAGGGTTGTGAACTTTGTATAGTTACAGATGACTGATCATGCAAAATAAACCTTGGTAGAACTAGCTACATATGTTTACGATCTTTCAAATCTTATTATGTTATTCCTCTCGGAAAGCCGAGCAATCATCGATGAGACTCCAAAAGGAGGGGCCACATGTGTGTACGAGGTTAGATACAACCAACATAACTGTTGATGTTGTGATGGAACTCCAGCAGACAGGAAATGGGCACACATGTCTACAAAACTAGGCTACCTACATTTCACAACCAGCCCTCACATTCTCGGCGTGACTCCGTTTACAAGGAATGCACCGACGCCGCCATATTTTATCAATCAAATATGGCCGACGAGCACAGGTGAAAATCGTAAACAAAGCTGCTCTAAATCCGGGTCACAGACACACCTTTACAAATCCTTGAATTCCACGAACATAATACGTTCATGGTTTTTTTACCTGCACAGTAAACATATCATTTACTTCTTGTCTTCATTTGAATTGAACGCTGACGAAATGTGTAAAAACTCTGGTCTCATAATCCAATGTATTGGTCGACGTCGTTGCAAAATTGTCTAATGTTGATTGACAAGTTGAATTCTTCGGATTCAACCACTTGTAGGCCTAATCCAATATTTTGAATTTCACTAAAATCATGGGTAATATCCGTATGTGCGTGTCGATTACTTACCTACTTCCGCATGTCACCGATTACAGGTATTGTTAATTGCCGTCCGCTGATTCAAACAATGCTGACCAATAGCCTACCTAAGCAAGCCGCTGGAGGCCCATTGAAACGTTGATCAAGGTATTTTCATTGGCTGTTCCAATGTGATTCCTTACTCCGTCGGTAGCTTTTCGAATTATCCTTAAATTAAAACTAACGAGTGGAACTAATTGCTTTTCGTATAGTTATACCTGTTAGAATAAAACTTGATTAAACTTTTGAATGTATTTTTATAATATTAATTGGTATTTATTACACAAAATGTACATTTTGAAAAGCGAATTTATTAAAGGTAGATAACTCGTATAGTATTTGCTGCCACAGAGCACCTTGCATTGGCATTGACTAATTTAGGCGTATGATTCTATGGTCTCCTTGCATATGCAAATACCTTATGACCATAGGAAAGAAATTAACCATTTAACACACCATTGTGATAGATATACACAAAATTTCCCATATCGGAAATTCTAATTCTGGCATCGGAAATAGAGTTTCCCATATCAGAATTAGAATTTTTGATATGGAAAATGTTTTTCTTATTCCTGATATGAAAAAATAAAATTTCCGATATAGAGGAGTTAGAATTTCCGGTATCGGAAATTAGATAACGGAAATTTAATTCTGATATCGGAATTAATAGAATAAAAAGTAACTTGACTTGCCGTAAATTTAGTATGGAAACAAAGAAAAGTGAATTATTTAAGCATTGATGCAAGGATTTATAATACGTCCTTGATTGATGTCATTATTTTTTAATTTCATCGGGGTATGAAAGAAATTTTGTTTGCAAACTGTGTGAATCCGCGTAAAATCAATGGATTCGTACAGTACATGTAAACGTATTTTATTTATGAAATAGTCTGGGAAATTACTTAAATGAATAAGAAAAAAGAGAAACTCGATGTTATCATGACATCACAATAGATACACTGACGTAAGCAGAGCTGTCTCTGGTGAAAGCAATAATTATTTTTTCTTTGTTTCTGGCTTTCTGATTGGCCTATTCAGTTTTTGCATTCCACGAAGAAAAAAATCCGCGATTGGCGCGGAAATCCGACGTTATCGTGACGTCACAATAGAAACATTTACGTCGCGTATTAAGTTTGCAAAAAATAACCCCTTGGAAAAAATCAATGGAATCGTACGTGTATACGTATTTCACTTATAAAGTAGCCTGGAAAATTAATTATAAGCATTGAAGTCACTAATTTTTTTAATTTCATCGGGTTATGAAATAAATTTTGTTTGTAAACACAAGTGAGAATCCGCATAGCGGATTCACACAGTTTGCAAACAAAATTTCTTTCATACCCCGATGAAATTAAAAAATAAAAAATGTTTAATTGACATCACTATTTTTTCTATTTCATCGAGTTATGAAATAAATATAAAACAAATTTGTTTGCAAACTTCTGTGAGTATCCTCTATGGTATGAAGCAGCTAATCAGAAAGCCATATTTAGTGTGAGAACAATTAAGCATTGAACATCTTTCAGTTGGCATTCATAGCCAATGTGAATGCCAACTGGAAAGATGAAAATCCAGCATGAATCGCGCTTATATTTACTTTTGGCTACAATTTTATGTTGAAATGATAAGGGATTTTGTATCTATAGTGAATTAATCTTTCGTTATCGTCAAGGATTGGAACAGCGATTTGAACAGCCGTTAGTGCTTGCACGACAAATGTGACGTCACAACGATAATGACGTCATGATAAGCGATTGCAGTTCATAGTCTAATATGACTGCCTACTGCGCTTGGTAGGGTTATAAAGCGGGACACTACAGAAAGAATGTAAATAGAACAATTAATTTTCACTGATCTAATGTACTTTTCAAGATAGCTAAGGGTAGAAACAAAAAAGACTTTCTCTAGTAGTGTATTTCATTGTTATTAAACAAACGGCAAATTTATAATTTATTCTTAAATAGTACATGTGGTTGCTTCGAACAGTAACATGATTTACTACCAAGGTTGACGTGATATAATGTATACAATTTATATATAACCCTATAGATCTACAATTTAAGTTTTTCGAGTAAATGGTTATTCTAGCTTTGTGATGTAGATATTTTCAGTTTCAAAACATTCCATTTACACCATTTCAAAAATTCAAACAAGCATATTCTTACTTACGATTAGATAATCAGTCCAATTTGATAGCGATATCACAATGATGTTCGGATTAGTCTGGACTGAGATTTATATACCATATAATGTAAATTTCAGTTTAATAAAAAAACAGTATAATGTACCACTATCTTTTTAAGAGTGAAATCCCAAAATTAAGCATGAATATATCTATAATGAGTGTTTTTATTTCAAACTTCTGCTATAACGATGTTTCTGAATAATTCAACTTCCATTATTGTTTTACTTGTGTACGACATATATATATATATATACATATGTGTGTGTAATATATAATCCTAGGTATGACCAGGGATATTTTATTTCCATTTGCTTTTACATCTTCATTTTAAAAATTGAGGTGACAATAAAATACCTAGATCATAGATGTATGGGGTTTCCATAATTCAAATCACAATCCAATTAACAGATGTCCTAACCTGATTGACAGTAAGACAATACCAAATACCCGATATAGTCCACCGAATAGCAAATTGCCCGCGGCCAGGTAATTACAGGTGAGTTCGATGAAGGCATTGTGTACAGGTAAACAACATCCTGGTCCAGGTATTACATAACCATCAAACCAAAGGCATGGCTAATTATATATCTATATCGGTGTATCTATTCGTATATCGATTAAAAATTGAACGCGACCGCACTGTCTTTAAAAAATAGTTTGTTTTGCTTAATATCTCAATTATTTTGATCTTTTATGCTATCAAAAATAAATTCTTTCTACCACATGTTGAAACGTATTACGGTATTGTAATAAATGTATATCAATTTATTCGGTTAGAATCACAACACAATGTTTGTAATGATCAATCATCGGTGTGTACGTACGTCAAGCATCATATCCTCGATGCTTTAATTAAGGATTTCTTTACTTGTTATACGTAAAATTTCATTTTACAGTCACAAACTTTGCAATTCACAATGTATGAAAGATACAGACTACAGAAAATATTATCTAATTAAAGCTTATTCGTTGCTGAACTCCTCGACAAAAAAAAATCCGAAACTTTTATTTCTGTGCGGATTTTCTTGCATAATTACACGAAGATACCTGCTACTAGAGCATAAATTAGAGTATTTGAAACATCGAATTTCACTCTTTTAGTTATTTATATTAGAGCCAAAGTTATTGTATGATTAACTTCACTCAAAAATAATCATAAAAAATGTTTATCGACTTTTCCTGTGACCGTCGATATAAGTGATAGCACATCAGTTATAGTACAGCTATAAGCCACGGACTGTTATGACGTCACACGCTTTAGAGCTAGAAAATTTGACCTCGATATCGACGGCTTACGGGTTATTCCGGTCGCGCGCGGTACGGAGAGGTTTCTACACGTGCTTATTAAGCCATTTTCAGCATCAACTGAAATTATCATTTTTGACTGCACAAATCCTTTAAGGTTAAAGCTTTAGTTGAAATAGTTCTTAGAACCATTTTTGTTTCTGAATAAGTCAGCTTCCATTTTTGTTTTACCTGTGTACGACATATATATGTGTGTATGTAATATATATTCCTAGGTATGATCAGGGATATTTTATTTCCATTTGCTTTTACATCTTCATTTTAAAAATGGAGGTGACAAAAAAAACTAGAGCATATATGTACGGGGTTTCCATAATTCAAATCACAAACCAAAAAAAATTGCCCGCGGCCAGGTAATTACAGGTGAGTTCGATGAATGGCGTTGTGTACAGGTCAACAACATCCTGGTCCAGGTATTACATAACAGAATCCCAGTTAAAACGGCCCCACTGTTAAAACGGCCCCAGTCAGAACGGCCCCACTGCAATAACGGCCCCAGTCAAAACGGCCCCGTTACAAAAAATGTTTAAAAAAGGAACACATGTTTATTTCAGCTTATATTCAGCGTTGATTTTGTTTATTTTATTTATAAGAATTTATATATTGTCTTGTACATTATAATGATAGAAAAATACGAAACACGGCACCAAGGACGTATATGAGACATATAAATCCTTGACGGCACTAATTTGTAACTAATCATTTCATTATACATGTAGAATTTATGCCTAGATATTCTACAATGCTTGTTACAGTGAAATTGTTTATATCTTTGATGGGTTTTCTTGCTGTGTTTTGTTCTTTCTTTTGTACAACGTATTTTTTTCAAATTGGAAACTATTTATTCTAACAACACTACATTGTAAATTATACACCTCTGTAAAACATTTCTTTGGCAGAATAAATGTTAAATTATGGATACTTTTGTTTCTGATATTTTATTATTAGATCAACGAATGATCAAATTGGACGCAAATAGCCGTGAAATTGGTCACGGTTCTAGCGATGTACATTTAGTCTTTTAATATAGTGACTAGTCAATGAAATATACGTGTTTATCACGGAGACTAAGAACGGACTAGTACTGTGGGTCATAGACACAATCATATTTCATTCGAAAGCTTTAATTTTATTTTTCCATAGCCTCGGTAAAAAAACAAAAACATTAATACAGATGGCTTCAAACGAAAGGCATGGCTAGACTAGTTATATATCTATAATATCGGTGTATCTACTCGTATATCGATTAAAAATTGAAAGCGACCGCACGGTCTGAAAAAAATAGTTTGTTTAGCTTAATATCTCAATTATATGATCTTTTATAATATCAAAAGTAAATTCTTTCTACCACATGTTGAAACGTTTTACGGTATTGCAATAAATGTATCTCGATTTATTCGGTTAGCAACACAATGTTTGTAATGATCAATCATCGGTGTGAACGTATGTCAAGCATCATATCCTTGATGCATTAATCAAGGATTTCTTAAATTGTTACGTAAAATTTCATTTTACAGTCACAAACTTTGCAATTCACAATGTATCAAAGATACAAACTACAGGAAAATATTATCTAATTAAAGCTTATTCGTTGCTGAACTCCCCGACAAAAAATCTGAAACTTTTATTTCTGTGTGGATTTTCTTTCATAATTACACGAAGATACCTGCGATTAGAGCATAAATCAGAGTATTTGAAACACCGAATTTTACTCTTTTAGTTATTTATATTAGAGCCAAAGTTATTGTACGATTAACTTCACTCAAAAGTAATTACACTTGTACAGAGATTTAAATCTCTGACTTGTATAAACAAAAATTATCGACTTTTCCTGTGACCGTCGATGTAAGTGATAGCACCAGATATAAGCCACGGACTATTATGACGTCACACGGTTTAGAGCTAGAAAATATGCATAATCGGGTGGTCAGAAAATTTGACCTCGATATCGGCGGTTTACAGGTTATTCCTGTCCAGCGCGGCACAAAGAGGTTTCTACACGGTCTAATAAAGCCATTTCCAGCATAAACTGAAATTATCATTTTTGACTGCACAAATCCTTTAAGACATATAAACAAATTAATCTTTTAGGAGACATTTTTTGAAATAGTAGAATCCCTCGATGGACAATTTTAGTCTCTAGTTAATGTGTATTGAATTTTGAGGTTTGGGCATTATGTGCTTGAACCGTTTTAGGGAATGCGCCGCGCAGCGCAAAATTTTCTAAAACGAAGTACGAAAAATGTGGAGGAGCCTGGCAATTGTTTGTTAAACTAGAAATAATAGTCAAACATAGGAGTGATTCAAACACTGAACCTCAAGCACACGGTGCTCTCTACCATCTGACCATCCTCGATACTCCAGGGGTTCCGATCACTTACGATCTATACACCCTTGGACTATCTCATTGTAAAACTGGAGGCAACAGAAGTTGAACAGGTATTTTAGTCCTTTGATGTACATTAAAAGAGCTGTATAACGGTACACTGTGATTGACTGTGTGGCTTTGATGTTGTCCATCGCTCTCTCTATGGTCTTCAACGACAATTTTTGCAGGCCTGTCTTCTTCTCTTCTTCTTCTTATAAAGAACACAAATCCATCGATGCCGATGATTACATTGTGCGGATTGGCAGAGGCGTGATTGTGGAAAAAAAGAGTGAAGTTATTTACAGTGATCGTGAAGGTGCATGTTATTTTTTTATTATTTTCTTTTAGTGACAGTTATAAGATAAAAATATGATAGAAATTTTAGGGAGTGGGGTTTAGGTCTTCAAGTTCTGTTTTTAGGATATGTGACTTGAAGACCTCTAGTGTAGTGCTTTGTACTGTAGCCACCGGTAGGATGTTCCATTGTTTAATTGTGTGTGGAAAAAATGAGTGTTTGAATATGTCCTTGGTGGCAGCTATATGTCTATATGTGAATGGGTGTGATTGTCTCGTCCTGAAGTCTGTCAGATTGAGTCAATTTGACTATAGTTTATTGCCACATGATGGTGTATGATTTTATAAAATAAAATTAAACGTGTTCTTGTTCTGCATGTTTGTAGTGATAGGCCATGGGCTAGGAGGGTCCCACATGCACCCCCCCCCAAACCTCCGAACCAATATTTTTCTGAACCCTTATGACCCACTGATCACAAATCCAAATGTTAACATTGCATAAGTTGGGATGAACTTCCGGTTATGACGTCATCAAGATGGCCGCCATCTCGAATTTCACTAAAAATTGAAAAATAGTCATAACATTAACATTTTTCAACCAAAATAGACAAATGAGGTATCAAAATGTCCACAATAGAACAACAAATACATATCAGGACCAAAAAATCCAATATATGTAGTGATTTCTACGCAGGAAATGAAAAAATCGGATTTAAAGCTCAAAAATGGTGATTTTTCAGCAAATTTTTCATATTTTGTTTGACGCAGCAAAAATGTTTCCCAACAACAATCTATTATTTCAAAAAAGTTTTTTGACCACTTATCAATCAGTTTAAACAACAACAACAACAAAAACCAATGTTAACATTGTATAGGTTCCGGTTATGACGTCATCAAGATGGCCACCATCTCGAATTGCACTTAAAATGAAGAATAGTCATAACACTGATATTTTTCAACTAAAGTAGACAAATGTGGTATCAAAATGACCACAATAGAACGACAAATACATATCAGGACCAAATAATCCAATATGTGTAGTGATTTGTACGGAAAAAATAAAAAAAAATAAGCTTTTAAGCTCAAAAATGGTGATTTTTCAGCAAATTTTTCATACTTGGCTTGACGCAGCAGAAATGTTTCCCAACAACAAATTATTACTCGTATTCAGTTATTTAAACTCCTATCAATCAGTAAAAACAAAAACAACAATATATAGAAATGCAAAAAAAGAATTATTGTTATACCCTCAATTTTGTAGATTAGCAGCGTCTCAAAAATAACACAACACCTACTGACAAATGTAACCTAAGCTAAGCCTGTGTTTCCGTTAATATCATTAACGGTTCCCAAAGCGTTTGTGTCTTCGAAAATGAGCACATTCAATGTTTATTTCCTATGCATAGCATAAGCAAAATGTCAGATGGTTACTACAATGTCACTAATATGTCTTTCACTGGTTCTCAATGATAACCATTATCATTGTACGTGCTTTCTCGCCTCACTGACCTATCCATTGAAGAGACACGGCATATCTGGTAGCTGGTACATGCAGTCCGAATCAGAGTACTCGAGATATCAGTATCCAATTCGTCGAAAGCCAGATCGACGTCTTCTATGTCGATGAGCTCATATGACACTGCATTACCAGTGTTTTGCTAGCCTTTTATGACCCATCCACGGCCAGAGTTCATATCAGGAACAACAGGTTCAGGGATGTGGGATCTCTTTCAGATTCTAACATATCGTACGTATATGCTGTTTCAGACTTCTCCGGCATAATGGAAATTACACCAGACGCACATTCTTCCAATGGTGGATTGGTTCTCCTTAGCACATAACTCCATAATTCGTATGAAGAATCTTGTGGACCCTCGTGCAACCATAAATGACACAGGTGATATCATCGAGGTCATTAATGAGGGCATAAATGTTAAATGTTTTTCATTGGTCTGACTTCTCCCACTCCCTTGAAGGTGCTGGTTGTGTCACATCTGGTGTATGCGCAAAGAGACCATTGAAGACTCTCCAGTAGAGAGTTCTCTAAAGTGCTTTCCAGACTTGGCAAAGAGTGAAACTTCACTGCAGACCTCATTTATGACCTCAAAGAATCCACCTGTGCCACTTATGGTCACTGAGGTTCACAAGAATGAGGAATTGTGCTTCATACGAATTAAGGAGAACCAACTCAACCCTCCGCAGAATGTTGATCTGGTGTCTTTTCCATCATGCCAGGGAAGTCTGGAACATCATATACGATATGTGAATCTAGGTGAAACTACGTTGGAAAAAGGAAGAGCTCCCGCATCCCTGAAGCCGATGTTTCTGATCTTAACTCTGACCATGGATAGTTGATAAGTTAGAACCACGATGGTAACCCGGTAATGTAATGTCACATCAGGTCACCGAGGTCGAAGACGACACTCTGGCGAGAAAGCACGCACAACGAAAATGATTACCATTAAGAAATATGTGACACTGCAGTAACCATCTTATATTTCCTTGCGTTATACACAGGAAATAAACAATGGATGTGCTCATTCTAAAAGACACAATATGTTTAGAAAAGTGTCATGGTATTTACGGAACTTTAATTTGATACCCTATAGCTATTAGTTAGCGTTTTGCTATAATAATTCAGTTTGAGAGGCTACTAGTCTACAAAATTTCGAATATGAAAATGGATTATTTTGAAGTCCCACTTAGATATTCAGCCAACTTTAAATTCAAATTTGTTAAGATATAAATCGTCAATAGCCAATGTTATATTCAGGAAATTCCAAGACACCAGGAAAATGTAGTGTTAGCGGTTTGGAAAAAATAATCATATGCCGCATCCGGTGATGTTTTCTAAACCAAATGATGGTATAAAAATTTTCTTTTGCATTTCTATATATTTTTGTTGTTGTTGTTTTAACCGATTGATAAGAGGTCAAATAACTGATTGTGAATAATAATTTGTTGTTGGGAAACAATTTTGCTGCGTCAAGCCAAATATGAAAAAATGCTGAAAATTACTATTTTTGAGCTGAAAATATTATTTTTTTCATTTCCTGCGTTCAAATCACTACATATATTGGATTATTTGGTCCTGATATGTATTTGTTGTTCTATTGTGGTCATTTTGATGCCTCATTTGTCTACTTCAGTTGAAAAATGTCAATGTTTTGACTATTGTTCATTTTTCAGTGAAATTCGAGATGGTGGCCATCTTGATGACGTCATAACCGGAACTTACACGATGTTAACATTGGTTTTGGTTGTTTTCGTTGCTTACACTGATTGATAAGTGGTCAAAAAACCTATTAGAAATAATAGATTGCTGTTGGGAAACATTTTTGCTGCGTCAAACAAAATATGAAAAATTTGCTGAAAAATCACCATTTTTGAGCTTTAAATCCGATTTTTTAATTTCCTGCGTAGAAATCACTACATATATTGGGTTTTTTTGGTCCTGATATGTATTTGTTGTTCTATAGTGGTCATTTTGATACCTCATTTGTCTACTTCAGTTGAAAAATGTTAATGTTATGACTATTTTTCAATTTTTAGTGAAATTCGAGATGGCGGCCATCTTGATGACGTCATAACCGGAAGTTCATCCCAACTTATGCAATGTTAACATTTGGATTTGTGATCAGTGGGTCATAAGGGTTCAGAAAAATATTGGTTCGGAGGTTTGGGGGGGGGGGGGTGCATGTGGGACCCTCCTAGCCCATGGCCTATGAGGTCCAGTTGAGGTTTTCCATCATGTCTTGTACTGAACTTGTGTTGTGGTATCTGCTTGTTGTGTAGCGTGCTGCTCTGCGTTGTGTTTTTTCGATTTGCATGATGATACTCCAGTTTGGGTCTGACTATGGCTTTGTATGCATGTTCTTTTAGATGTTGTGAGTTTATCTGTAGGTTTCGTTTCAAGAATCCTAGTGTCTTGTTAGCATTGGCTGTTATGTTGTTGATGTGCGTGTCCCATCGTAAGTTATTTTGTATTGTGATTCCTAGGTATTTGCAAGATGTTACTTGTTGTAATTTGTGGTCATGGAGTTTGTATGTATAATTGGTCTTTGTGCGTTTGTTTGAGATGCTAAGGACGTTACACTTGTCCGGGTGGAAGGACATTAACCAATCTTCCTCCCACCTACCTGCTGCGTCTAGATCTTCTTGTAATTTGAGTGCATCTTGTGTGTTATGTATGGTTTTGTATAATATGCTGTCATCTGCAAAGAGTCTGAGGGTGCTGTGTTTGATGTATTCTGGGAAGTCGTTTATGTATATAAGGAAGAGTATTGGGCCCAAACAGGTTCCTTGAGGTACTCCTGACGTAACTGGTATTTTTTCTGATTGTTTCCCTTCAAGTACAACTGTTTGGGTGCGGTGTGATAAGAAGTCTGTAATCCATGTAAGTGTTTGTCCTGTAATACCGTAATATTTGAGTTTGTATTGTAGGCGATGGTGCGGGACTTTGTCAAATGCTTTGGCAAAGTCCATGATGATAATGTCTGTTTGTTTGTTGTTGTTATGGTTTTGTGTTAATTCATGTATAAAGGTGACTAGTTGTGTTTCGCACGATCGGGACGCTCTGAATCCATGTTGTAAATCATAGAGAATGTTATTGTTTTCGAGGTGTTTCATTGTAGAGCTTGTTATAATATGTTCCATGAGTTTGCATGAAATTGAGGTGAGTGAGACTGGTCTATAATTTGTAGGGTTGTGTTTGTCTCCTTTTTTATATATAGGGTGAACATGAGCATGCTTCCAGTCTTGTGGTAGTTTTCCTGTGGTGAGAGATGTTGTGAATATTTTTGTGAGAATGGGTGCTGTTACGTCTTTTAGTTCTTTGAGTATTTTCCCATATATATTTGGTCTGGCCCTGAAGCTTTATGTGGGTTTATGTTTTCTAAGAGTTTTGTAATTCCCAAGCACGTTATGTGTATTTGAGGCATAATGGGGTGTGGTGATTGGCCTTTGTTTGGTATGTTATGGTTTTGTTCTGTTGTGAATGTTTGCTTTTGTGGTGGTGTCTGTTACAAGTTGACCATCTTCACGTAGGGCTGTAATATCAGTGTTTTCTTTTCGAGTTGTTTTGATGTAGCTAAATAATTTCTTAGGGTTATATCGTTTGTGTGTTTTTGGTGTGGTTTGCTCGTCTGTAGGGAGATCTTTAATCATTTTTTCTAAGTAAGAACGGTATGCATTTCGTATCTGTTTTTGTACCTCTGCTTTTAGTGTTTTGTATGTTTGTGTTAGTTGGTGATTTGAGCGACATTTGGCGTGAAGTCGTTTAGATTTGTTGATGAGTCTACGTAGAGAGTTTGTTATCCATGGAAGTTTATGTTTGTATGTCAAATGTTTTTGGGGTATGTGATTGGTTCAGATTTTTTTCCCTGAGCTGCCTTCAATTTTACTATGAGATAGTCCAGGGATGTAGAGATCGCATGTGATCGGAACCCCTGGAGTATCGAGGAGGCCATCTGAGATACACAAACTTAATATTTTCAATGGTTATGACATGAATTCATACGCAGTCTGAATGATATCTAGTTTAAAACATTTTATCAATCACGTTTTTCTCATTTTTCGGCACGAGCGCATCGGAGGGCTACTTTTTGGGAATAAGTTTAAAGTTATTTGTTACTACGTTTACAAAAATGAGCCATAGTAAAAGTTGACGTGTTCTATATAAAAAGTTTAATTTTGCTTCAAGATCATCAAATATTAAGGATGTATTCTTCTGAGATTTCAGTCCCGTTGAAGTCTCGTTTCAACATAAATAAAAAAGTTATGAGATTTTCAATTAAAATCTATCATTTTCTGTAGCAAGTAGCCAGATGCAAATTTTGTCAAAACCTATTATTTCTATTTTTTGAAGATTTTTTTTTTATACAGGGATTTTAAGGAATGAACCATTTGGCTGCCAATTTTAAATTGGATCTTTTTCCGCTTAGAGTAGAGCCACAGATTTACCATTTTTTTACTGAAATATTATCACTGCGCCAGCATTTTTAGCTGTATCGAGCTAATTGTTGTTATAAATCTTCACTGGGTTCGTGGTAATTAAAATATTGAGCATTAATTAATGTGTGAAATGATACCATATCAAACACCGCATTAGGAAATTATGGCTTTATTTTCTTGTGTATGTGGTAAAAACGGCAAAATTCCATAAAATCCAATATTTTGTCAACTAGGTATTTTTGAGTGACAATAGCTCAAAAACGAGCACACGGACAGACATTTTCAAAAATCTACATGAGAGAAAAAGTTTAATACAAGAAAATTTTGACTTCTCAGAGGAGTAAGTCCTTAAAAATAACTAATTACGTCCCGAAAAAATCAGTGGCATTATTATATTTAGGCATTGAACATTTTTGAGTTTGCATTCATAGCCTATATCAGAGATTTAAATATAATTGATTAAACTATTTAAATCTCTGCCAATATGAATGCCAACTGGATAGAAGCAAATACCTTGAAGCGCGATAGCGCTTCATGTTGAATCTGCCTCTGTTCAGTTGGCATTCATATATTGGTAATGAATGCCAACTGAAAAACGTTCAATGCTTATATTCACATTTGGTTATGATTGTATGAGTTTCTCTGTTTTGTTCTAAAGTCGATTTTTAATGTCGTTTTCTTGGTAGATTTATTAAAAAAATGGCATTTTGTATATCGCACCATTCAGAGTCACGATAATATTGGTCCTTCACAATTTGGGTAATGGATCGCCATTTCCAATAAATCCGACGAACAAAGCGGATTCATATTTCATATTCATTATTTGCTCGGAAAATATTGATTGCATTCACATTGTTGCACTGGCTATGTCCGTCTCTAGCATTGACCAATATCATTACAGTACTAGTTTTTTTTCTGTTTTGCCTCCCCGTGCTGGTAGGTTATAGCTCTCTTGAGTGAAAAAACAAACACAAACATTTTTCCGAACTGGGCAATAAAAGAGGTGTGCAACAGGGTAAGTAATGTTACCTACAATTTCCGTAAATGTACAATCTATGAAAAGAAAACATTTTTCTAAATTTGATCAGTTGAAATGAATTAACTTATTTTTGTAGAAAAATGTACAAAATCACAAGGATTTATAAGTAGGCCTACGTCCTTGAAAATCAGTATCAATTTGAACCCACAAAAATCTTTAATTCCATAGCAAAATATTGTGTTTAATTTCTTGTATGTGTTTTTTTAGCCTTGCTGGCTGGTAGGTTTAAGAAAATCAAAATGACGCAAAACAGAAAAGAAAACCCACAACTATGGCCTAGTATAGTATAACATATTGTCCGGAATTTAAAACCCGTTCCGTATCGAAATTTATTGTTTTAATTGACACTTCCTGTACACATCACTGAAGTAAGTTTTCAACTTATTGAAACGCATAAATGCAAGATTACTAACAGTTGTAACTAGTCAGGTAAGTTGCGAAAGGTGGCCAATTTTGGCTGCTTTATAAAAATATACATTTCGGGAAAGCAATTTGTGTTCGTGTACATGGTTCGGCATATATTTCGGTCACTAACAGTTAATAATCATGCAGTTAATGATTTATGTTTTATCACAGGCGTCTGCTTCTGGTTTGAAAATAATATATAAGTAGGGATAGGTTCAGTGGTCCAGAGATATGGGTAATTGTACTCGCACTTTTGAAAAAGAGGGTTATAAATCTGATTTCTGTGCGAACCCGTAGAGATATGTTGGAAAAAGTTAAATGCTACGATGTAAAAATCGATGACAAACTATAATCCCTATTGAGATTCCTCCTCTAGACTCTTTTATATTCGGACGTCTGATGTCTCTCGTCGGAATCCCTACTCGAGCCTTCTAAACTTTATTCTGGAAAATCAAGTCAGGTTGACCTACCTCTTGTAAGGGTCTATTACAGAAATAATCCAACTGCAGTGGTTCCCACACTGGCACACATCGATAGTGGAGATATTTTTCTCTCAAAACGCACATATATTATGAAGTTACATGTATTGAAAACAAAGAACCATCTCATTTTGCAAATGATGTCTTGTTCTATCGCTACTTTGAGCAGCCATTTTGAAAGTCCCTCGCTGTCACATGACCACTATAGTGCGTTCCAGATAATGCCTATTACACTGAATGGAATAAGGTTATACAGGTAATGAATTTTATTGAAACAGACTATAGTGGTCACATGACAGAGAGGGACTTTCAAAATGGCTGCTCAAAGTAGCGATGGAACATAACATTGTTTACAATATGGGATGGTTCTTTATTTTTAATATGTGTCACTAAATAATATATGTGCGTATGGAGAGAAAAATATCTCCACTAGCGATGTGTGCTAGTATGGGAACCACTGCAGTTGGATTATTTCTGTAATAGACCCTTACAAGAGGTAGGTCAACCTGACTTGATTTTCCAGAATAAAGTTTAGAAGGCTCGAGTAGGGATTCCGACGAGAGACATCTATCAGACGTCCGAATATAAAAGAGTCTAGAGGAGGAATCTCAATAGGGATTAGACAAACTACTGCAGTAGCAACTGCAAATTGTTTATCTGAAACAAGAGCACAGTTGATGTAGACTCTTTTGGCTGAACATTTGGCTGACTAAAAGCTGCATCAAAAGAAAGCCTGTCTTGGCTTGTGAAGATGCCTCTTGAATGTCATGGCTCGTAGTAGATTAGCCCGAGATACTCTGGCCCTGACACCAGACTTAGACATTATGACAGATAGACGTCTAGTTTAGGGCCAGAGCGCAGTAATACTCGAAAACCTGGAATAAGCCGACACCGTTTGGTATCGGGCCAGTTACTCTCCGATTCAGACTGACCACCGAGAATCACCACTAACCTTAGTCTATTCAACAAATGAATATCATATCTACCCAAATATAGCAATCCGTCGAGATCAAAGAGGATTTGCATACTACGAGAAAATGGTGACGTTGATGAGTGAAATTTAAAGTTGCAGAAAAGAAACTACTGTGTTGACACAATAGAACGTGCATGCGTGGTGAAATGGATGGCTATGAGTAGATAAATTATTCATTTGTTGAAAAGACCAAGGTAAGTGGCGATTCTCGGTGGTAATATTCTATAAGTAGTCTGAATCGGAGAGTACCTGGTTCGATACCAAACGGTGTCGGCTTATTCCAGGTTTTCGAGTACTACTGCGCTCTGGCCCTAAACCAGACATCTAACTGTCATAATGTCTAAGTCTGGTGTCAGGGCCAGAGTATCTCGGGCTAGTAGTAGATATGGTTGTCCCTTAGTGGATGACTTCTCTACTTATAAATACTTCTTCCGGTGTGACGTATATATACATTGCAAGGACATATATGAGAAGGATAAGTCACATTGGGTTTTGGGGAAGTACAAGGCAGGAGCTTTTGTGTTTGTGCACTGACCGTGACGTTGGGCGACGACTGATTTTCCTTTGATATCCGCCGGCGCAGCCTTTGATGTAGCTTGCGAGTTCGAGGGTTACCGTCTTACTTTCTGAAGCGGGCCGTCTTTCATGAGTTGTCGTATTTTTTTAACGAAAATTTAAGACATATCCTCTAAATCTTCCGTCCTTAAAGCAAGTGATAAACGTTGTGAAATTTAATAAACTTTACACTGGTGTTTCGTTTGATTCCATATGACAAGTATTTGTTGAGAAAAATGGTTTTTATTCCCGGTTCATAGGCGTCTCGCGTGGTGTTTAGTAATGTAAAGAGACAGTCACGAATCCTTCTCACTTATAAATCCTTGATACATTGGTATCCTAATTTGTTAACCTAATATATAGTTCTTCTCATTTTTTTTTTACTGGATAAAATATATAGACGTACACTATGCCTCACTTGTAGCTAAAATATATTGGTACCTAAGATGCACTTGCTCGAACTCGTCCTTTAATTACTTAAATAAAAAAAAAACGAAAAAATATTTACATAATTTCGATAAGGGGATATTGAACCGTTAATTGTCTCTTGGTCCATATTTAGCACATTTGATCCAGTACATATTAGAATGATGGTTTGAATTATTGGGATGGTCTTTCCAATAATTGTTTAGGCGGATATTGAGTCTTTCCAATGATTGTTTAGGGGATATTGAACTGTTCATTGTCTCTTGGTCCATATTTAGCACATTTGATCCTGTACATAATAGAGTGATGGTTTGAATTTATTTGGATGATCTTTCCAATGATTGTTTAGGCGCTTTTGAAACTATTGGTCGTTGGCGCCGATACAACTGATTCTGGTAGTGAATTCCATTGTGTGATGACTCTGTTACTGAACACATTTTTGCTGGTATTAAGTCTAACTTGTCTCTTGTATAGTTTTTTTGAGTGTCCTCTGGTAGATCCATATCGTGCGAAGGAAAACATTCTTTGATGGTCTACAATATCTATATCGTTGATGATTTTGAACACCTCCACCATGTCTATCCTAATCCTCCTGTACTCAACAGTTCGTAGGCAGAGTGGTTTTAGTCGTTCACTATACGGCAAGTCTTGCAATGAGTTCACTCGTTTGGTTGCCCTTCTTTGGAAGTTTTCTATGGCAACTTTGTCCTTTACAAACTGCGGTGACCAAACTGTAGAGGCGTACTCAAGATGAGGCCGGACTAACGTCTTGTAGAGGGTTAAGAACATTTGCGTGTCCATTAAATGTGAAAGTTCTGATGATTATGCCAAGTACTTTGTTTCCTTTTGATACTACACTGCAGACATGGTAACTTAAGTTCAATTTCACATCAAAATTAACTCCTAAGTCTTTTTCTTGATCTACTTTTTCGATTTCTGACGTTGTTCCAGACTGTGTTAAACTGTAGGAGGAATGTCTTGTAGTACGTCCTATCTTCATATGTTTACATTTTGTATTGTTGAGCGTCATCAGCCACTGTTCAGTCCAAGCTGTGATTTCATCTTATTAAAAATGCAGGGGAATCTGTGCTGTCATCTTTGGCATCAGGTTTTGTGACACAAAGACTATATCATTTTGACCAGTAAATTTATTGTGTTGTTGTTGACGGTAATTTCAAAGTATATCCTGACGGCATGTTTAGTCTATAGAGAAAATTTCTAATTTAGTGCTGATAACTAGAATTAGAACCTGACTGCCTACATGGAGGCGCAAGACTTTTACTGTGGGACATGATTTCAAAGTCCAAGGGGTTCTGGAATATGTTCACACACATGTTATGGTTAGAAGAGCTTCGTGCAGAGAGCTGCCTCTTATTATATTTTTCCAAAACCAGAAGCAGACGCCTGTGGTTTGCATATATAGTATCTACTGCAGTATAGCCGCATATACAATAGGTGTTTGGTTGACTGCATACAATATTTTATAGATATCAAGTCCTTTTTACCTGGTTGTTGCACAAAAGGTTGTGCAAACACAGAGCAAAATTGGTTTTAATTATTTGATGACCTTTCCCAAAGAGACTGAAAAACTAGTCACAATATGACAGTTGGTCTCTAAATTGAATCACCCCTCTTCGAAACAGGTACAAATACATGTATCAATGTATATTGTGGGACATGTTTTGACAGTTTTGTTGTACTAAAAACAGTCAAAATAATAGGAAATTATTAAATATATGATATATCACATAATCTAATACATCTTTTAATTATGTATTTAATTTTAGGCACTTTTATTTTTCAATTATCTATTTATTTTTATTTATTTTATAGTTATTCATTTATTTTATAGATAAACTGCTACATTTTTTCGATTCTGACGTTGTTTCCAGACTGTGTTACAAAACTGTAGGAGGAATGTTCTTGTAGTAAGACGTCCTATCCTACATATGTTCTACATTTTGTATTGGTTGACCGTCATCACCATGTGATAAGCTCCAAGAAGATTTTCATCTTATTATAAATGCAGGGGGAATCTGTGCAGTTTGGAAGTGATTAACTTGGTTTTTATCACAAAAGACTATAACATGTGAACAGTAAATTTAATGCACAATTATTGTTTGACTGGGTAATTTCCAAAGTAAATGCATACGGACATTCGCCATCGGTACCGAATATCGAGAATTAGTGCTGATAACTAGCATGAGAACCTAACTGCCTACTGGAGGCGCAAGACTGTACGTGGGACATGATATCAAAGTCCAAGGGGTTTCTGGAATACTGCGGTGAAAAACTGTAGAGGCGTACTCAAGATGAGGCCGGACTAACGTCTTGTAGAGGGTTAAGAACATTTGCGTGTCCATTAAATGTGAAAGTTCTGAAGATTATGCCAAGTACTTTGTTTCCTTTTGATACTACACTGCAGACATGGTAACTTAAGTTCAATTTCACATCAAAATTAACTCCTAAGTCTTTTTCTTGATCTACTTTTTCGATTTCTGACGTTGTTCCAGACTGTGTTAAACTGTAGGAGGAATGTCTTGTAGTACGTCCTATCTTCATATGTTTTACATTTTGTATTGTTGAGCGTCATCAGCCACTGTTCAGTCCAAGCTGTGATTTCATCTTATTAAAAATGCAGGGGAATCTGTGCTGTCATCTTTGGCATCAGGTTTTGTGACACAAAGACTATATCATTTTGACCAGTAAATTTATTGTGTTGTTGTTGACGGTAATTTCAAAGTATATCCTGACGGCATGTTTAGTCTATAGAGAAAATTTCTAATTTAGTGCTGATAACTAGAATTAGAACCTGACTGCCTACATGGAGGCGCAAGACTTTTACTGTGGGACATGATTTCAAAGTCCAAGGGGTTCTGGAATATGTTCACACACATGTTATGGTTAGAAGAGCTTCGTGCAGAGAGCTGCCTCTTATTATATTTTTCCAAAACCAGAAGCAGACGCCTGTGGTTTGCATATATAGTATCTACTGCAGTATAGCCGCATATACAATAGGTGTTTGGTTGACTGCATACAATATTTTATAGATATATCAAGTCCTTTTTACCTTGACATATGTTGTGCAAATATGACTTTTGAAAATTTACCAAACAAAACAATATCTTGAAGCGAAAAGTCGGGCAAAGAAGGGCTAAAATCGGTAAAATGGTGTTAATATATCCAGTATAATTTCTTATGAAATAGAAAAATAAAATCTCGCATCAAAATCGCTCTGTATGCGAAGAAATTAATATTTATTATGGGAATCCTAATGCGTCCTCCCGACCGGGCACGGCTAAATACCCAATACTACCCAATACTACCCAATACCACCCAATACTACCCAATACTACATGTAAAAAGCTAATAATCTACTGTTTTGGGACTTCATATTATCAATACTATTCAATTAAACTATGTTTTGACTTTAAAAATTAGTTTTGTGTTAAAATGTGTGTTTTAAAGCCAAATATCGCCCAATACTGGCCAACGAAACGACTAAATACCCAATACTACCCAATACTACATGTAAATAACATATTTACTACACGTTTATGACATAATCTATTTATTTATGTTATATTAAAATAAAAATTGTCTTATAAAATGAGTTTTGTGTAAAAATGTGAGTTTTGAGGCCATATATCGGCCGGAAATTACCCAATACAGAGGACTCCACATAATCGAATAACGGTTATTCGAATATTTCGGTTATTTGCATAAAATTCTGCGGTCCCGATTTTTTCCTTCTTTATCTTTGTTTTTCAACTCCGTGTATTTGCATAGACTTTTACATGACCTCCGGTTATTTGAATAAAATATTTGGGAAATTCTGAAAATAAAATCGAATATTTTTCAATTTTGCAATATATTTTTAGCGAAATTCGCCGATATATGTTTCAAAATACTTCGCTTTTACTAGAAATCATCCTGGTAACAGATTAACGTTATCGTATGGCTTGTTATTTTATGCATGAATCTGCAAAGGTATTCGACGCTGTTACGATTTACATCAGCAGCGGTTGATCATAACTTTAGTATATTCACTGACTCAAACATCTAATTAAAGCATTTGCACTTTGAAATATGTTTATTTATTAACGTAACGTACCTTAGTTCGCGATCGGTTGGAGAAACCATGCTTCCTTACAACAATCTCCATTCATGAGTAGTCTCGTTCAACCAGAGTCTTGTTGACTACGACAGACATGTGCGTATCAAGCGTCTCGTTGAACGAGACATAAAAGCATGCAAAGTCGGCGTGCAATGACTACCGCAAGTTTCGTACAGTATGTAAGCTTAGGATACAAAAGATACTTGCTACGTTAATTGTTTCATTGCTACTTGAATATGCATTAATTTCTGAAATGTTATCAAGCTATTGGCCGTATAGATCAACAATACAGGGAGAATTCTCAAAAGACATTTAGGTCGAGTGAACGCATGGCTTCATCACCTGCCGCCATTTTCGAATTCATATGCACATGTGTAAAAGCAACACTACTAGTTGATCGGCACTTTGAAGTTTAATCACGATCGTAAGTTCATTTTGCCAGGCAAATGTACGTAAATTTGTTTATTATTTAGGTTTAGAATTGTAGACACAAATCCAATCCTGTTTAGTAGAATCTAATTGCATTTGATATCGATCGTTTAGCTGTTTCTCAAATATTCACGTGTCGATCTAACGTAAAAAAGAATCTAATATTGGAATATTTTTTTGTTATTAAACAATTAAAATCGATTTACAACTTCGAAAATAATTACTTGTGGTTCGTTTTAAGTGTAAATAATTTACGTATTTATCAAGTAAACGAAACGATATCTATTTGCCTATTCACATACATACATTGTGTATGTGTGGGGTCAAACGGAGGTGCAAAATGTCATCTCCGCCTATTCGAATACTCCGGTTATTTGCATATTTTCTTCTGGAAAATGACCTATGCAAATAAGCGGAATCCTCTGTACTAGCTAACGAAACGACGAAATACCCAATACTACCCCATACTACATGTAAATAACTTACTAACAATTCTGTTATGACATATTCTATTTATCTATGTTAAATTAAAATAAAGTTTGTCTTATAAAATGAGTTTTGTGTAAAAATGTGTGTTTTAAAGCCAAATATCGCCAAATACTTGCCAACGAAACGACTAAATACCCAATACTACCCAATACTACATGTAAATCACTATTTAAACATTCTTTTATGACATAATCTGTTTACTTATGTTAAATTAAAATAAAATTTGTCTTATAAAATGAGTTTTGTATGAAAATGTGAGTTTTGAGGCCAAATATCGGCCATAAACACCCATATACCGCCAAACACAACATTTATACAAGTAAATGCCCATTACTGCACAATACTGCATATGTACATAAAAAAACTAATTTAGCATTTTAAGCAACATTTCTAATTAGTATTGTTTTATGAAAAATAAGTTTTACTTTGATACAAATAATGCATCATTTATTTAATCCAAATTTCGAGTTTACATTATTCAAGTATTTATAAGTGAGAGTCTTACTTATAAATCCTTGACATATCATTTGAGTTATATATGGCCTAAAAAGTAATATTTGTAAATGTAAAATAGATGATTTGCTTTGATATTCTTTATCCATAAATACCTGATATCACATAACACAATGAGTCTAGATACTACACAATACTACTTATAATACTTAAAACTACTTAAAATATTTATTCTCCCAAGTATAACGTACATTATGTAACGATGTTATTTGTCCATAAAATGCGCGTGCTTGTCATCTACTGGGCTAGATTTTGCTGTGGGAGTGGGAAATGAATGACTTTCCTTGAGACACAGCAGTCCAAAATGTGACGGTTTATTACATTTTTACTGTGAAATGCAAGGTTTTATTGTGAAAATATACGGTATTTTCCAGCCGAGTGAAAATATCAAGTTTTGCATTAATTCGCAATACTTTTTTCATCTTTCATATCTAATTTGGCACCAATGGACTTCCGTACATTTATATTCTATAAGTTATCAATTTATATTTGAAAAACGTCATATTGTACGTTACAGGAATACACATGGTAAAAATATGCTTGGCTAGATGTAGAAGATGGGATATGCATATCGCTCCATATACATGTTAATTTGTCTTCCTGTCTTTATGTCAACGCAAAAGTATGAAAAATATTAATAACCACTTGCAACTTCTTCCGATGTCAAAGCGAATTTAACTGATTAGTCAATTTCCATTTGTTGTTCCATTATCTATTTTGAGCAATACGGCAAATTTTCTATTGCGAAACACAGGGATCTGAGAATTAGTTTATATCAATATGGAACCACCATTTGTAGACGTTTTATTGGTATAGATCGAAAATCGGGTAAGTTTCAATTCTACATAGTACTGAACACGTAAGAGAAATCATTATATATTTGGAAATAAACCCATAATCACATGATCACTAGTTACCCATAGTACAATTCCATATTTCAGCAAATGACACAAATGAGGAAGTAAGCAAGCGACTTGTTTTACTAGTTTTTTTACTGCAGAAAAACTTACATGCTTTGTACTTTTTGGGCTAAATTCACCCGCGCATCGTCGTTTCTTTTCCGAACTTGGGAAACAGATTGAATTTCACAAATATAAATTTGTATCTATCTTGTTACGAAGTGTTTGTTATATAAAGGCATCACGAATTTTAATACGATTTTACTTTTGGGGCGAAAATCCTCCCGGAATTAAATTGAATTTCATAAATGTATAAATAAAGATCAAGATGAATTGATAGTGTCATATCCTTATTTATTGAATACAATGTCAGTTTAGAGGTTAACTTAGCAAGTCTGACCATTATGTATGGATATACATGTTTCAATATATTCAGGTACATTTAGGAACCATTTTTAGATATTTCATTAAGTTCTCAGTATGGACTGTGTATCGAAATGAAGTTTTAAATGCCCAATACTATCCAATACTGTAAACAACTTGTTAACCACTATAACATAATATATCTAATTATGTTAAAATTAAGTATCTTTTACCTTCAATAATGAACGTTTTTTTTTTTTTACAAATGTGTGTTTTACAGCCAAATTTCGCGCGGAAATAACCAATACACAATGAATTAATGCCCAATACTACATAAAAACAAATAATATGATTATCAATCCTTTTGCCGTTTTCTTCCTTTTGTGTTTTGAATGATGTTTTGGTGTAAATTTATTTCAAAATTTGTATGTCCTATACTGACTGAACCAACATATAAATACCCAATAACTGTTTCAATTTCATACTCGAAACAGTCTTTGAAAGACTTTCTGACAGACGCAAAATAAGAAAACTTGTTTAGTCTACAAATCGAGAATAATTTAGCGAACTACCTCCATGTCATGATCACTTCTTCCTCTAAAAGTTCTTTGATACATTCTTCTCTTCATGTGTGAAATGACTTGGATGAAGCGACTAGATCATCACTGTCATATAAGCAACTTTTCAAATATGTACATTACGTAACTCTGATGAAAAATATCCAGCCAATTGAGATTTTGGTGACAAAAATACAAATATTGTACATACAAAGTGAATGCATCGATGTAGCCAGTTTTTCGATTTATTTCGTGTAAACCTAGCTCACCAACAATCCAAATTGTATTCGTAGTCATAAGTGTAAGAGTGCCTATCATATTTTTTTTTATTTCACCGAAAAACTTAAATTACCCATGCAACCGTACATATTTACTAGGATTTTCAAACAAAACTTACTATAAATCCGAATATGCGTGGGTTGATACAATTTGTAAGTTGGTTGAAATGCTTGGTACCGTGAAAGTCATTATACATTATTAATATACTTTTGGTTAGAGATCAAGTAGCCAATGAGAATTCAGCCTTGTCAATCACTTGATTATAATGACTGACACCTGTAATTAGTGTCCGCTAACCAAGGATTTGTTTGAAGAGGAGGGGCTTAGAGTCATGTACCTGTCAATTAGACCTGACTGCGGACTGATCAAAGGGGACATCCACGGACAAATGCCGTAATTTCTCTACACCATGTATTTTGTAAAGTTTGAATGGATTTCTACGAAAGCCGGTTGGGTTAATTTTAGTAGAAAAAAAAATCACGTTATTGCACAAAACTTTGGCGTTGTTACCCGAAACTTTGGCGTTATTACGCAAAATTATCGCGTTATTACGCGAAATGTACATTATACGTACGATGGTTAGCACACATTTTTGTAGCTTTCAGGAAATAATCAACAACTTTCAAACCAAACGGTTACTACATAATCAATGGTGCAAAAACGTGTGCATTTGATGAGGCAAATATTAATTTTATGGTGATATACAACCCTAATTAATTTACATTTTGTAAATTATGACGGAGGTCGTATACATAATCGGACATCATTATTTTATATTCTACCTAGGCAATATACCACCATATGCATATTAAACGAATCGGTCCCTAATTTTTACATTAGATGAGTAATTTCTCTGAAAAATATCAATTGGATTATTTGAGGTGCTTGTTACTAAAAAGAATCAAAGTACTGAAAGTACTGCTGCGGTAAAACTTCTGGATGATAGGAGTTGATTCGAGTGTTAAAGATTGATAAGTCAATGGTTATATTATCAGTATAACTGCAAATTGGAAAACGATCCAAAGAAAACAGGACTTAAACTAAGGCTGAAAAACTAATACAAATAATTGTTTTTTATTTGGTCGTAATAATTTATCACATTGATTTATTTTCTCACATTTTGTACAGGTCCAGTTATTCTAAATACACATAATGCATTTCAGTGCAGAACCTTCAATCAAAGAGGAAGTATTTATGTTGTCAAGTTTATATAAAGAAAAGTTTCAGCATTATGGTGACTTGTAATGTCAAATTTAATTGATTTTTTTTTTGTTAAAAACTAAACAGGCATTCTTCAGATATCAAGAAAAAACTTACTGGTTATATTATATAAAATCTCATATAATGTTTAAGCGATACCGTACACGTATTTGACCTTTAATGACTAATATGAATGACATCAAGGATTTCCTTTTTAACAAAAATGTATCTAGCAAGTTTAAGAACACCATACTATCTATAAGTACAAAATTTAATGGTTGTCAGACCGTGTAACATATATAACTAACGTATATTGTCATAAAGGATGACTTTCATGCTTCATAACTTCACGAATACTACTTTGGCAACATATCAGGGAGAAAGAGGGGAAAGAGAGGGAAAGAGAGAAAAAAAAATCTCTGTCAGCTATCAGCTGTTTACCGGTATATGCTTTATCAAGTTTCAAGTACATGAATGTATATATATTAACTAAAGAACTAAATAACCTGAGTTAATTAACTAAACGACATGTAAATGGCACGAAGGATGTTTTTTTGTCAAAACATGTTAATATTTTTTCTCTATGTCTATCAAGTTTGTAGTACATTACAACATATATTCTAACAAACGGTAACGGCACGAGTTACCTAAATGACAGATATTGTCATCAGTGTCCTTTTCTAACTACAATTTGTAAATATCTTCTTATTAAACATTATGGAAAGTTGTTCAGCAAAATTTGGAGCAAGGATAGGTCCAAAATTCGGATCGCAAATTCACTCAGAAATTTTACTTTGACATGATAATTTACTTTGAAATTTGACTATTGGTTCCAAAACTGTTTTCATAAGGCTTGAACATGATAATTTACTTTGAAATATGAATATTGGTAGAAAAACTGTTCTTATAAGGCTTGGTTCAAGAAAAACATAATTGTAGTATATGAATTAATGAAGGATAGTGACACGCTTACTTTTTACTGTTTTGATGAATTGATACAAATCTATCAGATTAGTACTAATTTTGTGGAATATCACGGTTTTAGTATCTGCTATCAGAGAATACCTGAATTAGGCTGACTCTGAAATATGTCAAATTTGTTTCCTACTTACATTAAATATTTCATATTGATCTGTACAATGTAATGAAAAAATAACATACTCCTACCGGGAGGAGAAGATGGGAAGACTTAATTAGTTCAGTCGAATCATTTGAAATGGGTTGATATTTCTAAAATTTCCTTTACAGTAACGAAAATTATAAGCTTCAGTGGTTTCAATATATATTATAGCAGATTCACTCAGCAATTTTACTTTGACATGATAATCTACTCTGAAAAAACATTGTGTTACAAATTATATAAGTACATTTGCCTAGTACAGAATAGTACGTACATGTATTACAATTTCATTTATATTTTAAACACCTCCGAATTTTCATTTCATTTGCATAAACAACCAAACGATAAGATTTCGTTATAAAATGACACTTAATCCTCTAAACAATAGAACAGCCAACTCTAGATCACTGCTTATTGTTTTGATATTTTCCAAAAGAATTTATGATTTGTCCTTCCTTATATGTACATATTTTCTACTTGTCAAATTTTTGAAATTGATATTTATATATTATGTTTCTCTATACAATGTATTTGTCAAAGAGAACTAATAAAGAAACTTGATGTGGTCATGATCAATGTATCACACCTTCACGCTTGGCTGCACACTGCTACAGATACGAAGAGATGTATATATGGGGTGGTTATCTATCCTTTAATCTTTGAAATATTTTTCTCGAAAACCCAGCTCCCTACCGCTCCGAACCGCTGTAAATGAAAATGTGTATGAGCAAGGGACGTCAGAAACATTATATAACATGTGTTGAGAATATGTATAACAGTATTTACATTAAAACCTATCTATTAAAACCACCCAGTGGTCCGAGTAAAAGTGGTCTTAATAGCGAGGTGGTCTTAATTCTGAGGTGGACCAGGTTTCTTCTATGATCATGACGATCAAGAACAGAAACTCTGTATCCTAGCTGACCGGTACATAATATATGTACTGTATTTTTGTTTCAAAATTGAAATTTTATGAAAAATGCAATATACATGTATATATAAATGTATATTATATATATATATATATATTTTTTTTTTTTTGTTCAATTTTTTGCATTTAACACATTTACAAATACATGGGACATCAACATAAACTTGACATGACATATACATTACATTTATATAAAAAAACATAAGAAACATAACATAGCATGCTGAGTATGTACATGTACGTGTGGGGAAAAAACCAGTTTGATATATTTTGGTTAAGATAAATTTGCAAATTACTATATTTGATCAATTAGTTTTGTCGGCCATTAGAATCTTAATCATATCATATTTTAATGCATGCGTATCTAATCAAAACCAATAATTTACAAATATTTTTTAAAGATTGATAAATTAGGGACATATAATGACTATACCATTTATTTCTAGAGCATAGACATATTTTTTTCATTAAATTAAGTTAATGGTGTGTGCTTACTTAAATCTTAAACTGAATTTCACTGAAGTAATTGTTGACAATCTAAATGAAAATACTTTTTCTAGACATTACTTTCTATTATGTTTTAATTATAATTCAAATACATATCGTTAGTTTAATCAGAGATTTAGATAGTTATTAAATTATCTATGTCTCTGGTTTAATTATCACATAGTATCACCTGAGGTAAATGAGAATCTATGTGTTTTAAAATTGGTATTGATCTGTGTAAATTATTATTAATATTTACGTAAATCGATTTTAATTACCCCGCCATGTGCAATGATTGGTCAAATAATAACTTACGATCACAATCGGTAAAGTGTTTGAAAGACTACTGTGCAATAGTCAAGCGTACTTTTAACTAATGCAAAACACCGATTGTTTACCGCAACAAAATAGATGACACATCTATTGAAATGAGATGATTGACGTACGGTACTTCATAAATATCTGAAATAAGATCAATATATCTCATACATTAAAGAATTTTAATTCCATTGGCGTTACACGTATGAGAAAGAACTGCCTAAATCGTTCGATCTCGCCACCAGAGCTATCGAAAGAACGTTGCATTACTTGTGGTTTCGATCACGTCAACTGCCAGTCACAAGTATGCAAATGATGGCGATTAACACTCTCCTAGTACAGGTAGATAATCTGATAATTAGGTCGACGGAAACAAAAGACTGACTGATGTACCTGCGGGTAGTTGTTCACGGGTTGCTGCGTGCGGGAAGGTGAGGCACAGCGAGGTGTGAAGTCACATGTGCCTGTGGTCATAATCAAATGGTCAATTAGTGTTAATTTAGTGGTCGTTGGGACTATTAAAATTGGTCGTAAAACGGAATAGCGGTGTGATTGTACCCCTGCTCGATTCGTCAAGAGCGGGCGCCCGCCGGCGACCCGGCGAGGCGGCTAAGTCACTCGATTCGAAGAAAAAATGCGCCGGTTGCGCGACCGGCGTACGCCGGATCAGCCGGTTTTGAATCACCGGCTAATACCGGCGCAAGATGGCGGAATAAATGTTAGATATTTGTTGACGAAACTCTCGTTAAGCAAAACTCATTCCGTTCAAACATAAATTCTCCAAACATCATGATTTTCTTGTTGTATTCATTAACGGTCAGGAATTGAAACCTCTTTTGATACACACAGGTATGTAGATATACATTTATGAAGCGAATACATCGAAATGTGCAGTGATGTATAGACTTAGATATATATATATAGCCCAGGTTTTGCTCTATACATATTTTTTTCTCTACATAGTGTAATACGTACGGTATCATGGATTTTATAGAACCAAATGGTTGTGCATGTACATTCTAGCCTGATTATAATAAAAATTTTAAATTTAATGTATATAAAAATGGAATGTTTTATTCAAAGTACATAAAATTTCAAGGACTTCTCTTGGACTGTGTATCAATAACAATAAAAACAGATTTTTAAGGTTTATTCTGAGATTTTACAATTTCGAAAACAACACATTTTAAAGTTCTAATGAATCGTTTTCGTCAAACACATGTAATTCAGAGTGTAACATAAGAACATAGATTTATATGTGTGTAAATACACAATTCAGAAAGAATGTTCAAATTGAGAATATGATTGTACGGGCATTGTTAATTCCTATGTCAAGTCACGGGAAAAAAAATTCTACTGGTGACATGTAGTAAGAAATAAATTAATAAAATAGTTAAGTTACAACAATGCCACACCAAGGTATCAATTTAAACCCAGTTTATTAAGATAACTCATGCTTTACTAATCGGTGCTTCAGCGATCTGTTGAATTTTAGTAAGAACAAATAATGATTGGCGTGTGGCCCATTGCAACAATGCATGGAGCGACAGTGTTTGGAGCGACAAAAATGCCAGGTGTCGATATCACGCGACTGTGCGATAAAACAATCATGTCGCTCTGTCGCATTAGCGAGAAAATAAGATTTGTCGCACCGACAGTGTATTTTTGTAACGTTGCAGTGTCACTCCGCGCATTGTCTCATTATTGCTTCGCGTATTGTCTTGTGATGTGTAATTAAATTCCAAGCTGTTATGCAAGAAAATTATCTCGTATGTATGTAATTCTATAATACAAATTACAATGCACCATACATTATATCAAATGTGCATTATAACAGGAACGCGCGGAGCGATTTTGTGAGGAACGACAATGCGACATGGCCGAAATAGGCCACCATATATGTTTTCTATTTCATAAGAAACTTCAACACAAGAGATTAATGCAGTATGATGCAATTTCTTATATTTGTTCTTTTGGAATAAATCAGCATACACGTGTATATTATACAGAGTAGCATGCACGATGAAGAAAAAATGAGAATGGAGGGGTTGTTCATTTTCCAAAAGGCGAAACAACATATGACATTATCCAGTCACGGTATCTTATTAATATTAAACTCTAATGATTTATGAATTTCTAAAAGTTCTTGGCCCGGAATCGAAAAATACGAATATTTGAAAGCTAATTTTTTATTGGCAACATCGCTTTTTTCCAAATACACATTATGTTATTAACTCTACCATTACTATCTGAAGAACAATCACTCATTTATTATGAAACAGACGCACATGCGTCGACTATTTAATCGCTTTTAATTTGTCTAATATAAAAGTTGTAAACGTATACGTAGAAGTATTTTTCTTACTCGTGCTAAGGGTAAGTTTAGCGTAAATAATGTTTACCATAACATGATATTAACCAAATTAGAATATCATGTTATCTATTAGATCAACTTAAATTCAGTCTTTGATTATGTTTGATGCAAAAAGCAAAATGTTCCTAAAGCTCTGAAGAAATGTCCGCCATGATGGAATACGCCGGTTATACTTGTTTTGCCAGATCGACCAGTCGTCGCCCGGTCACATGATCGGCGTACGCCAGTAGCCGCTTTTCAGAACGAATCGAGCAGGGGTTGTATTTCTGAAGAGAAAAAAAAAATCGGAACTGAAAATAAGTGGCCGTAATAGTGGGATGTTCGTAATTTAGTGTATATGCTATACATGTCTATGTTTGGAATAAACTTTTGGAAAATAAAAATAAAATAAAACAAAAATAAATATAAAGACAAAATAAAGAATATTTTCAAGCATGGTGAATTAACAACAAATAAAAATATGAAATAAAAAAAAAATAAAATTAACCTGCCGACGATAAGGGTTGAACCCGGGCCGTCAGCTTAGAAAGCTCAGGACTTACCACGACACCACTTGTACCTGTTGATTGCCTCGGGAATATTATTAAGTTACTAATGAAATGCAGTTCACTATATTTTCTTATTTTCTTCGCAATCCACTTAAAATGATATTGATGCTGCTGAATAAGTTTACAGAATGATTCTAAACTAGTTTATATTGTATCTGGGTGCAAATTACAACTACATATACCACAAATGTGTGGTTATTCAGTTTATTCTTCACGACACCAGCCGGGGGGGGGGGGTAAAAAGCTAGTTCCGGAATTGCGATACCAATACTGGTAAAACCAAGTTTTACCGTAAAAATGATGGCCATAGGACACTACCCTGGTGAACTCAACGTTTAGACACATTGGAGTTAAAAATTACAATATCTATGCAAATATGACGCTAGTATGAAGATGATGTTTTTGAAAAAGGTAGATAAAACCTTAAATGTCATATTCCTAACAACGGCAACCAATTTTTCCAATCATTTTCAAATTTTTTTGAAGAGTATCGCTTTTATGAAAAACTATATATTTCTGGATACTGTAGCGATATTTTATAACATTTACATGTGCACTTATATTAAGCGTTTTATGGAGACATTTTGTTTTATAAATATAGTGCTTAATTATAAGTAAGATTTCATTATTAGTATTAGTCACTAGAATATGTATAATTCTCACTTGAAGCCACTGTAGTTTCGAACTTTTTGTCACCATAAAGGGGAGTTTATAGATTTTTCCCCATTTCTCTTCATCATAATCAAATTTAAGGTTCCACATTCTTGTACCTATTGGTGTAACAGCAGGAGTAATCAAAATAGTTATAAAAATCTTTAGATCCTTTTTTTCTTAAAGAAAATCTGAAATTCAAGTTGTATAGCGGGTAGAGAGAGTATCTCCAAATGCAATTGTACATAAATTTTTCGAAGGAAATTCTTGGCTGCAGACACAAGACCTTGAAACTGGAGAAAATTAGTATTAATTGAGTCATTGAGGGTAACTACACCAGCATTGTACTTTTATTGAAAAATTCTTATACTGTATTTGTTATTTGGCATTAACAGTATTTATTTCTTACTTATCAAAAGGGTACAATGATAAATATTGATTGGTAAAGATGAAATCTGATTCACGTCGTGGATATTGTAACGAAAACTCTAGGCTCAAATTTCTATAAATCTAACATCCCGCAGAAGGAAACTACAGATTTCTTGGAATTGATAAGGATCTGTATGCATATAAATATGAAAAAAAATGTTTTGGAATTTCAGATAAAATGTTTTTTTCATATCATTTTTTCGATTTTATTAGAAAATCAAGCGGGTTTCTTGAACACTATTACTGTAACAGTATTCTGTATTGCTATAAGACTTCTCCAGGGTGACATTCTTTGCCAACTTTCATTTCTTGTGATCATGTATAGTTTATATTTTGTATTGCAGAGAAGTGTATCTCATAAACTATTTATTAGAATAAAAGCATCGTAATTGAAGTTATAATTTGTCGAATGTTCACATGTAGATTTTTTGTTCAGTAATCTATCAAAAGCTAAAAGATTTAGAAATTAACCTGTAAGACAAGCATATATGATGATTTTTAAAATGGTTAATAATACAGATTTAACATATAGAAAACAACTTCGGTTTCTAATGTTTTATGTATTTTTAATGCAAAACATATTTTGAAGTCACTAAATACTGTAAATATATCTACAAATGAATAAATGAGTACACATAGTTTGTTTCATTGTAGAAAAGTGAACATCATAAACTTTGACTAGACACTTCTTTCTCACATTCTACATTTATCACCATAGAGAGACATGTTTAATTAAATTGAAAAAAAAAATGAACACAAGGTAGATCTTGACAAAATTACGAATAACCGATACTGTCCTTAAGAGTGTATGATGATACGTATATTTGACAAGAGAACTCCTCCCCACTCTACCCCTAACCCCCCCCCCACCACCTCCCGCTTAGTTGTGGGGACAGCTAGGTAACCTTTGAAACACCTGTCAAATCACCGAATGTGTCAGCTGAATTAACATCCGGAGAAATGTGTACACATCACCAGATACCAATTACGACCCGTTGATCCCAGACTTATAAATGCCCTTTTCCTATTTAAAGACTACTTTTACTTTTTTTGTTTATATAAATCATATGAATACATACTCATTGTAATGAACCTTTTCAATTACGTTTCAATTTATATCTTTCTTTACTCCAAAAGGAACAATAGGAAATCTAGTGGGACAAGAATTATTTGGTATAAATACAAATAATATGTGCAAAAATATCGGATACTTTCATCTTTTATACAATTTATATGACCATTATGAGAAACATATATCACATTGAATATATCACAATATATGACGTGGATCACTAAACCTTTGATATATGTATTTATTTAAGGTTTCGGTACAACAAGGAAAATCTTGATTTCGATGACATTCCCCTACTTGATATAATTACTCGATGTCTATTTAAACTTCCTTGTCAGTAACACAATTTTATGTCCGTCGTCCACTGTGTCGTTTGCAGCCTGTTGTCCGGGTTGGTATTTTTTTAAAATTCTACTATATAATAAAATGATGTAAGGCAATTATATAAGATAAATATCAGGCATTTACAGCCCTTTGCGAACATAGGGTTCCAAGATATCAGTGGTAGATAATTTTGCTTACGTTTGCTTTAAAGTCATGTTCCTTCTTACTCAAAATTGATAAATTTATAACTTATTTCTAGGTCATAACTTAAATAAAAACAACAATTTACTAAGATAATAATTGGCGTAAACCTACAGTATTACAGTTTCATAAACACAAATGTGCAGTGTTGTGTCTTAATATACAAAGGCAAGAGTTCCACTACACAAGAAGGCAACACGAAAATTCACAGGTGTATGCTAAGGTTATTCCATTGCCCCCTCAATGTCTTGTATATTACAATATTTTTATCGTGCTTCAATTATTATTTTAATGTAACCTTCTCTCGGTATTTTTATTCCAAGGGATGGTGCCAATCGTCAGTAGGGATCGTCCCAACCACATTCATACTCGTCCCCATATCTTTTACGATTATTCACTTTTTATTGTGATAATATGTAAATATTTGTGTTTTTTATTGTACCTGTTTTATGTTTAATAGTGTCTCGTAAGCCGTATAAGGCTGGATGTTGATATTGGTTTTATGCCTTTGTATATTACATGCTTGATTGTTTTAAGTATTAACATATGTCACTTAGATAAAATATTATTGATTGATTGATTGTATATGTTGCATACTCCCATCGTTAAATAGCTATAGGCTGTTGTCCCACCTGAAATATTGTCAAATTTTGATATAGGTTTTAGCATTAGCTATATTGAACATTCCTTCCATTTCTTCTTGACTTGGGTAAGTATAGCAGTATTTTTGAATAAATTTATTTCTTAAAAACGTAACTGATTCGTGTTTGCATTTAAAAAGATAATGAAATTCATCGCCAATATCCGATTTACATAAATAACACTTTCTTTCATTACGCAGAATACCAAGCCATCTTCCTGATTCTATCGGCAGGTTAATATTAAACTTACACATAATTTTTCTATCATTTAATTTCAAATAAATACTTTTCTATGCACACTGTGTAATGAATATATAATATGTCTGTCCTATAGACGATTATCAATATCGTCATACCATTTCTGAATAAATTAGTCAATTAATCTACTTTTAACAAGTTTTTTAAAGTCATCTTTTGTAAAACAGCAACTTTATTGATACATCAAAACATAACTTAAACCAGATCTGGATAAATTATCTTTAACATATGACAACCATTTAAAAGACATATATCCAGTTTCATGTAAAGTATACATTAATCTATAATGTTACCTGTTAATTTATTTGATGATATAAGGTTATGCCAAAAAGTAATCATTCTACTTTTTTCCCAATATATCTTCCAAGCTCGCCATATACCGTAATTTTTTTCTACAACATTTGTATTTTCAAATCCCTATACTTCTGACGAGTATCATATGTTTTTAAGTTGAAAATCGACATGCAGAGATATATTTGTAAGTTTGTTATTATTAGCAAACACTGATTTATTCAACAGTCCTTTTTCCTTGCATTAAAAAAAAACTATCATTGAAATTAAAAAAAATATGCCTAGCCTAGATATGTATATCCTTCTAATAAATCTAATTCTGTATTGCATAACAAAAAATGGTGTCGTTGGACTGATTATTACAACTTTTGTCTTTTTGGCGAGGGTTACCTCGCCATTGTGATCGTGGTTGCAAAATTCTCTTACAGTCAATTTCCTCAATATGATTGGCTTAGAAATTGCTCGCAGATACTAGCGCTCCTAGCGGCAGTGTATTCAACAAATTTGATTTTACCGGGAATTTTAAATAGCAAATTTTGAATATGAAAGTTACTGAAATAAGCGTATCTGTAATGTTGAAATAGGAATAGTAGATTACTGCTTTCATATCCTTACCATATACACTAACAAAATGATCTTAGATTGGAAAATTTTCACTTGAATTGTTTACAATGTTTCTAGACTTTTTGTCCCGAAAATGTTGTTTACAATGCATGAAGACGTTTCGTCCCGAAAATGCTTCGCTTCGCCCCACGCGTTTAGTCCCTACTAGTGACAATTATCCCGCAACGGAAAAAATGAAATCAATGTTTCACCTAAAACATCAAAATTGTTACAATAATGATTTTTGTATTTTGAATCATATTAGTTCGGGAGCAAATTAATTTTAGGACGAAATGGATATTTGTTTATCACGGCTGCGTTATGCCACATGTACGTGTAAATCCACAATGGAAGGAAGACAACTCTAAGAAAATTTAGGATAAACTTTGTCAACTGATCAAATAGCGCATGACAGACGATGAACATTTTCTAAATGTCCAAGGTGGCGTAATCTTCCAACTTACAGCAGTTAATAAGGTATGAATATTTACCACATCCATAATTATCGATAATTTTATAAGCACATGTATACATTATCAGATACACATTTACATATTAAAGCACGTTTAGAGGTTGCCACTAAAAACATTTTAGCCTCTTTCATCACATGTAGGCCTACAGGAACTTGACGTTCTGATAATATATATAACATATTCAGTAAACTACGTAATTAACGAAGTAAATTTTTGGTCCGAATGACAAAAAATCATACATAAAATGTTCGAAGTGAGATTATTTTGGACTATTACATTTGTAGATCGATGAAAATGCCGATTTCTTTTTCATAATTCTACCGTAGAACGGCACTTAAAAAGCTGTTTCAATCTACAACAAACGTGAAGACAGCTGTTAAATGTTTAGCAATTATCCTGAGTTATATTTTATCAATAATCATCAGAGATTAGCAATTAAAACTTACATAAACATACTCCCGATTCTCACTTGCATTGTGTGATCACTCGAGCGGAACTAATCTCTACCACCTGGCACAATCTTACAAATGCAATCACACAAAAGCCTACACGATCACTGTTTTTAGTGCGATTACATCTTTGGGTATGAACAATACTAGTTCTTTGAACTTTTTACTCGGCAAAACAAACTTATGCGTATACTTATACTTCTTTGTGCACATTATCAAATACATTATATGACAACTGCTGTATTACAATCAATTTATGAAGGACAAAACTCTAAAGAACTGGAGGACTAAAGAACAACACAGTGTTCCAGATAGGATTTGAAAAGGGCAGGGCGCTGGGCAAAAAAGGGCATTTTTTTCGCGACATAAAACTTTCAGGGCATTTTATATACGACATACAGCTAATATCAGAAACAACTGTATAATATGTATATCATAATCATCAATGATTCTAATATCAATATTATGGCATCAAGTAGACGTTGGGAGTGTTTTGTGAATTCTCCAAAATGTCGAGACATAGAAAGAAAATGATGACTGTTTTGATAATAATTCGTTTAATTTTTATTTGGATTAACAGGATGCCACAAAATCGCTTTGTTTCAGTTCTGTATTTGTTCCGTACTCTCTGCTGATTCCTTAAGTCTTACTTCAAGAATATCTTCCATATATTTGTCTTTGCAATGTGTGTTGTCATTTACAAAGTCCATTCAGTCTCGCATCAAGTAACATTTACCAAATAAGTATTATAAATTGCCACAATTTGTCTTTTAGTGATCATGTGTTTACCATTTTGTTTCAGAATGTTGAACAGGAAATAAATTTCAATAATATTTACTCTAAACTGGTATTGTTATTTATAAAAAAAATGTTAATTATATGATATTAGCCTTTTCAGTAATTACTCTGTTAATACATTTATTGTTTCCTTATGTTTTACAGAATGTCTACATGCAAGTATCATTTCAATTGGAACCAGTCCAGGAGAAAAATTGTGTGAACAAAATGAAAGAAATAATTTTCAACTGTGGTAGCTTAATACTGTAATAGTTTTTGATCTGAAAATAATTACTATCATCATATTCAAATTCCATATATATAATACATTTAATGTTGTAAACATTTTTGATCCAAATAATTACCATCATCATCTTCATTCCATATATACAATACACATTAGTGTTGTGATTTGTGAATTTTACTTTAATATGATTTAAGCATATACTTGGTATTTGTTTATTTTTATGACATGTACATGCTTGAAATAAAAAGAATAAATAAAACATTAAATTTATAACACAATATGACATTAGTTGTTAATATTTTTAGAAAACATATTTAGATTATGGTTAATAATACACTAATCATCATCTTCGACACAATTTATTCAAAATAAATTAAATATTAATTTGCATAAAGCAGGTTGTCTTATGTTTTCCCTCCTTGACTATCAATCTTCTCTGATCACTCTGAAAGTGGTGATTTTACCTTTTTCGGTCACCACATGAACTGCCCTTAAATCGATTACATCCAATGCAATGAGACATACTGAATTTATTATAACGCTGTAAGGCATTTCTGCAAGATCAGCTTACATTTTCTATTTACATTGAACATATACATGCACAGTATGGTACCTTATTTATATCTCCTTTCCTATTTTCAATATACCTTGATGACTTGGAATCTTATCTGGCGGAAAAAGAATGTCAATTGTCTGACAACTATTGACAAATTATTTACAGATAATATTGAAATGTATCACAAACTTTTTATCTTTTTATATGCCGATGACACTGTTCTACAACAAATGTTAAACGGATTTGAACAATATTGCATTATATGGAAATTATAACCTAATATCAGAAAGATAAAAGTTGCAATATTCTCAAAACGTAAATTGGCCCAACAACACCAGTTTACGTTATGGGATATAGAATTATTTTGATAAGAAGGCTAGGGTATACATATCTAGGTATATTTTTTAACATTAATGGTAGCGTTTTTAAAGAAAAGGAAAAACTGCTGAACAAACAATTAAATCAGTGTCTACTATTTTTAAAAAACAAAGGAATGTATCTCTTCCTGTTGATTTTAAACTGAAAATATTTAGTCACTTGTAATGCCAGTTTTATTATACTCATCAGAAGTATGGGGATTTGAAAATACAAATATTGTAGAAAAAATCATTTGTAATTTCCTCAAGTTAAGAAAGTGTATTAAATAATTCATGGTCTATGGCGAGCTAACAAGATACCCAATAATGTAGAATGATTACTTTTTGGCATAATGTATACTTTACATGAAAATAGACCAGACGTTTTTTAAATGGCTGTAAGATGTTTAAGATATTTTATCCAGAGCTAGTTTAAATCATGTTTGGATATATCAATCAACTTGCTGTTTTACAAAAGAATATTTACAAAAACTTGTTAAAAGTAGACCAATTGACCAATTCATTCAGAAATGGTATGACTATATTAATAAGTCTTCTAGAGGACTGACATATTCTATATTTAAGACATTTTGGCATAGAAAAATATGCCTCTTGTCTGTCTCTGCTGCAAAACAATACTTGTTAACTGATACTTTGGTCCCAGGAACTTGATGAGAAGAACAAGGAAAAGGTTAAAGATGCTATAAAATCATTTGGCATATAACATCGTAGGAAATACAGTGGAACCTCCCGAAACCGATCATGGTCGGTGCATATAATTTCGGCCGGTTTAGAGAGGGTTCGGTTTGGAGAAGTGAACCGAATACCGATCATCACGATCCAGATTTAATCGATCGGAAGTCATTTTTTACATTAGTGCACCGCATGTATGCCTAGTGTTCGTTAAAACCGACCGATATTGATTGTTAATGGGAATGTTATCACAAAAGAGAGAATCGTACGTTTAAAAGGAATGGAATACAGCAAACTTGACTTTGTTACCAATTATAAACGTAGTTTAGTTAGTTAGTTGCGTGAATGTTCTTTGGGATGTTCTCGTCTGCAACCTACATACGACCGATCGCTTCCGGTTACGTCAAGAATCAAATTATATGGTCTAATTACACGATGATCAGTTGATGCCGGTCATTATATGACATAGTCATTTTCTAAAACAATACATGGCTTCGGCTTCTTCATACAGATAATTTACGTTATCCGACAACTACATATGTAAATAAAAAAACGTGTGATTTGAATACGAAACTTTCTCTTTATTACTAGCTCTGCTTGTTTTCCTACAGTAAACAAACCGCGTGCACATGGTAGACCTTCGTTAGATATCTAAACAATAGGCATAATTAAATAATTACACCACCATCTCGGGTATAATTACTGTGTACCTATAGCCTTCCCATCGGTATACATGCCAAAGGACATGGCATGCAACAACTATGGTACAGGTATGTGTGTATTTCACGGTCGGTTGATCAGACCTCAATGCAATCTATCGGTGTCGCTCAGGTAAGGCCGGTTTTCAGAAGTGTATTTTAGTTACATTTGACTATTTCGATCTCAAAATCGGTCCGGTATTCGGAATTGGGAGGGATCGGTTTTGGGAAGTTTTATATACTATTAATAAAGAGGAATTCATTCCGTACATGACATCCATGTTCGGTTTCTAGAGGTGATCGGTTTTGAGAAGGTTCGGTTTTGGGAGGTTCCACTGTACTAGAATGGGCTCCCAAGAGTTTAGTATGTGTTTCTTATTTAACACCTTGGTGTCCAAGGAATCCTCAAAAGTCCAAACTGGAAGGAACACTAGCAAAATTTATTTCTTATTGTCAAAAAAAAAAGTGTTGACTTTAGAAATACATTCTCCAATCATTGAGACCGAGCCATTTAGTACTTTCAGTACTTTAATTAACCGTTGTCAGGTATGATTGACAGGTACACGACTCTAGGCCCCTCCCCTTCAAACCTATCATTGGCTAGCGGACACTAATTACAGGTGTCAGTCATTATCAATCAAGATTGACCAGGCGGAGCTTCTCATTGGTTACTTGATCTTTCGTATTCAGGTTTCAAGTTTTTTATTAGCTCACCTGGCCCGAAGGGCCGGTGAGCTTATGTCATGGCGCGGCGTCCGTCGTCCGTCGTCCGTCGTCCGTCGTCCGTCCGTCGTCCGTCCGTCAACATTTCCTTTAAATCGCTACTAGTCATAGAGTTCTGCATGGATTGTAACCAAATTTGGCCACAAACATCCTTGGGGGAAGGGGAACAGAACTTGTATAAAGTTTGGCTCTGACCCCCCGGGGGCAGGAGGGGCGGGGCTGAATAAGGGAAATAGAGGTAAATCCTATAAATCGCTACTTGTCCTAGAGTTCTGCATGGATTGTAACCAAATTTGGCCACAAACATCCTTGGGGGAAGGGGAACAGAACTTGTATAAAGTTTGGTTCTGACCCCCCGGGGGCAGGAGGGGCGGGGCCCAATAGGGGAAATAGAGGTAAATCCTATAAATCGCTACTTGTCCTAGAGTTCTGCATGGATTGTGACCAAAATTTGGCCACAAACATCTTTGGGAGAAGGGGAACAGAACTTGTATAAAGTTTGGCTCTGACCCCCCCGAGGGCAGGAGGGGCGGGGCCCAATAGGGGAAATAGAGGTAAATCCTATAAATCGCTACTTGTCCTAGAGTTCTGCATGGATTGTAACCAAATTTGGCCACAAACATCCTTGGGGGAAGGGGAACAGAACTTGTATAAAGTTTGGTTCTGACCCCCCGGGGGCAGGAGGGGCGGGGCCCAATAGGGGAAATAGAGGTAAATCCTATAAATCGCTACTTGTCCTAGAGTTCTGCATGGATTGTAACCAAATTTGGCCACAAACATCCTTGGGGGTAGGGGAACAGAACTTGTATAAAGTTTGGCTCTGACCTCCCGGGGGCAGGAGGGGCGGGGCCCAATAGGGGAAATAGAGGTAAATCCTATAAATCGCTACTTGTCCTAGAGTTCTGCATGGATTGTAACCAAATTTGGCCACAAACATCCTTGGGGGTAGGGGAATAGAACTTGTATAAATGTTGGCTCTGACCCCCCGGGGGCAGGAGGGGTGGGGCCCAATAGGGAAATAGAGGTAAATCCTATAAATCGCTACTTGTCCTAGAGTTCTGCATGGATTGTAACCAAATTTGGCCACAAACATCCTTGGGGGAAGGGGAACAGAACTTGTATAAAGTTTGGCTCTGACCCCCCAGGGGCAGGAGGGTGTGGCCCAATAGGGAAAATAGAGGTAAATCCTATAAATCGCTACTTGTCCTAGAGTTCTGCATGGATTGTAACCAAATTTGGCCACAAACATCCTTGGGGGAAGGGGAACAGAACTTGTATAAATGTTGGCTCTGACCCCCCGGGGCAGGAGGGGCGGCGCTGAATAGGGGAAATAGAGGTAAATCCTATAAATCGCTACTTGTCCTAGAGTTCTGCATGGATTGTAACCAAATTTGGCCACAAACATCCTTGGGGGTAGGGGAACAGAACTTGTATAAATGTTGGCTCTGACCCCCGGGGGCATGAGGGGCGGGGCCCAATAGGGGAAATAGAGGTAAATCCTATAAATCGCTACTTGTCCTAGAGTTCAGCATGGATTGTAACCAAATTTAGCCACAAACATCCTTGAAGTGTGGGAATAGAACTTGTATAAAGTTAGGCTCTGACCCCCGGGGGCATGATGGGCGGGGCCCAATAGGGGAAATAGAGGTAAATCCTATAAATCGCTACTTGTCCTAGAGTTCTGCATGGATTGTAACCAAATTTGGCCACAAACATCCTTGGGGGTAGGGGAACAGAACTTGTATAAAGTTTGGCTCTGACCCCCCGGGAGAAGGAGGGGCGGGGCCCAATAGGGGAAATAGAGGTAAATCCTATAAATCGCTACTTGTCCTAGAGTTCTGCATGGATTGTAACCAAATTTGGCCACAAACATCCTTGGGGGTAGGGGAACAGAACTTGTATAAATTTTGGCTCTGACCCCCCGGGGGCAGGAGGGGTGGGGCCCAATAGGGGAAATAGAGGTAAATCCTATAAATTGCCACTTGTCCTAGAGTTCTGCATGGATTGTAACCAAATTTGGCCACAAACATCCTTGGGGGAAGGGGAACAGAACTTGTATAAAGTTTGGCTCTGACCCCCCAGGGGCAGGAGGGGCGGGGCCCAATAGGGGAAATAGAGGTAAATCCTATAAATCGCTACTTGTCCTAGAGTTCTGCATGGATTGTAACCAAATTTGGCCACAAACATCCTTGGGGGAAGGGGAACAGAACTTGTATAAATGTTGGCTCTGACCCCCCGGGGGCAGGATGGGTAGGGCCCAGTAGGTGAATTAGAGGTAAATATTCAAATTCCTTCAGAAAAGAAACAATGAACCTGTATTTAGAACATTACTTGGCATTACAAACCAGGTGAGCGATACAGGCCCTCTGGGCCTCTTGTTTACCAAAAAATACAGCAAATAGGTTAACATATACATAAATACATAGTACAATGATCATTGTTATGTTATCAAGATGGCGGGGGATAATTCCGATATACTTATACGCATAGCAAATTAATCAAATTGACTAATATATGGGTATGATATATATACTACTGCAGATTAATAAGAATTTTCCTTTTTTCTGTTGCCCAGATCAAATATTTCACCATACATGAACTAATCTATTTCTAAAATAAATTGCACATGTATGTGAAATGTGTAAAATGAGGCTTTAATTCGAAACGATATGACTTGAATATGTTCAATACTGAAGATAGACATTTTTATTTTTGCCTGTGGAATTATGAAGAAAAAAGGAGAAATTGACGTCAACATTTTGTTACACTGCATGTAATCGCACGGGCTCTTTGTATGCACCCTCATCGCAGAGTCTGGTGACATTCTTACTAAAAAGAATGGCTAAAAGTTTTACATTAATTTTGCAAATACGCCATTACTCTGACTGCAAACACAACGTTTCTTCAAAATTACTTCTACATGCTGGTTACATATAACTATCAGTTTTAAATAATGAACATTTCTAGCAATATTTTGGAACAAACGCGATTTTAGCTTTTATTAAATATCAGAAATATGATAATTAGAAAGTTGTGTTATAGGGTAAGTTATTTTGATGTGTTGGGTGATACAAAATTTGTTTTCTAGCTGGACATTTACTTTCTTCTAATGAAAATAAAATAATGAAGATTTGATATCAGCATTTTGATCTAATTTGTTGCATTTTAGTAGTATTGATTTGTTAATTTGTTTCAGTATTGGGTATTTATAGACGCATTTGGCATAAACAAAAACTTAAAATTAGAAATAAGGCCAAATCTTCATTTGACAATATCAATTATCGAAACATGTTAAATTAGTTGTATTTAAAAGTATTATTGGGTTTTTAGCTCACCTGGCCCGAAGGGCCGGTGAGCTTATGTCATGGCGCTGCGTCCGTCGTCCGTCCGTCCGTCCGTCCGTCCGTCCGTCCGTCCGTCAACATTTCCTTTAAATAGCTACTAGTCATAGAGTTCTGCATGGATTGTAACCAAATTTGGCCACAAACCATCCTTGGGGGAGGGGGAACAGAATTTGTATAAATTTTGGCTCTGTCCCCCCCCGGGGCAGGAGGGGCGGGGCCCAATAGGGGAAATAGAGGTAAATCCTATAAATCCCTACTTGTCCTAGAGTTCTGCATGGATTGTAACCAAATTTGACCACAAACATCCTTGGGGGAGGGGAAACAGAACTTGTATAAATTTTGGCTCTGGTCCCCCAGGGGCAGGAGGGGCGGAGCCCCTCAGGGGAAATAGAGGTAAATCCTTTAAATCACTACTTGTCATAGAGTCTTGAATGGAATGTAACCAAATTTGGCCACAAACATCCTTGGGGGAAGGGGAACAGAACTTGTATAAATTTTGGCTCTGACCCCCCGGGGGCAGGAGGGGCGGGGCCCAATAGGGGTAATAGAGGTAAATCCTTTAAATCGCTACTTGTCATAGAGCTCTGAATGGAATGTAACCAAATTTGGCCACAAACATCCTTTGGGGAAGGGGAACAGAACTTGTATAAATTTTGGCTCTGGTCCCCCGGGGGCAGGAGGGGCGGGGCCCAATAGGGGAAATAGAGGTAAATCCTTTAAATCGCTACTAGTCATAGAGTTCTACATGAATTGTAACCAAATTCGGCCACAAACATCCTTGGGGGAAGGGGAACAGAACTTGTATAAATTTTGGCTCTGGTCCCCCGGGGGCAGGAGGGGCGGGGCCCAATAGGGGAAATAGAGGTAAATCCTTTAAATCGCTACTAGTCATAGAGTTCTGAATGGAATGTAACCAAATTTGGCCACAAACATCCTTGGGGGAAGGGGAACAGAACTTGTATAAATTTTGGCTCTGACCCCCCGGGGGCAGGAGGGGCGGGGCCCAATAGGGGAAATAGAGGTAAATCCTTTATATCGCTACTTGTAATAGAGTTCTACATGAATTGTAACCAAATTCAGCCACAAACATCCTTGGGGGAAGGGGAACAGAACTTTTGTAAATTATGACTCTGGTCCCCCGGACGCAGGAGGGGCGGGGCCCAATAGGGGAAATAGAGGTAAATCCTTTAAATCGCTACTAGTCATAGAGTTCCGAATGGAATGTAACGAAATTTGGCCACAAACATCCTTGGGGGAAGGGGAACAGAACTTGTATAAATTTTGGCTCTGGTCCCCCGGGGGCAGGAGGGGTGGGGCCCAATAGGGGTAATAGAGGTAAATCCTTTAAATCGCTACTAGTCATAGAGTTCTGAATGGAATGTAACCAAATTTGGCCACAAACATCCTTGGGGGAGGGGGAACAGACCTTGTATAAATTTTGGCTCTGACCCCCTGGGGGCAGGAGGGGCGGGGCCCAATAGGGGAAATAGAGGTAAATCCTTTAAATCTCTACTTGTCCTAGAGCTCTACATAAATTGTAACCAAATTTGGCCACAAACATCCTTGGGGGAAGGGGAACAGAACTTGTATAAATTTTGGCTCTGATCCCCCAGGGGCAGGAGGGGCGGGGCCCAATAGGGGAAATAGAGGTAAATCCTTTAAATCGCTACTTGTCATAGAGTTCTGAATGGAATGTAACCAAATTTGGCCACAAACATCCTTTGGGAAAGGGGAACAGAACTTGTATAAATTTTGGCTCTGTCCCCCGGGGGCAGGAGGGGCGGGGCCCAATAGGGGTAATAGAGGTAAATCCTTTAAATCGCTGCTAGTCATAGAGTTCTGAATGGAATGTAACCAAATTTGGCCACAAACATCCTTGGGGGAAGGGGAACAGAACTTGTATAAATTTTGGCTCTGGTCCCCCTGGGGCAGGAGGGGCGGGGCCCAGTAGGGGTAATAGAGGTAAATCCTTTAAATCGCTACTAGTCATAGAGTTCTGAATGGAATGTAACCAAATTTGGCCACAAACATCCTTGGGGGAGGGGGAACAGACCTTGTATAAATTTTGGCTCTGACCCCCCGGGGGCAGGAGGGGCGGGGCCCAATAGGGGAAATAGAGGTAAATCCTTTAAATCTCTACTTGTCCTAGAGCTCTACATAAATTGTAACCAAATTTGGCCACAAACATCCTTGGGGGAAGGGGAACAGAACTTGTATAAATTTTGACTCTGATCCCCCAGGGGCAGGAGGGGCGGGGCCCAATAGGGGTAATAGAGGTAAATCCTTTAAATCGCTACTTGTCATAGAGTTCTGAATGGAATGAAACCAAATTTGGCCACAAACATCCTTTGGGGAAGGGGAACAGAACTTGTATAAATTTTGGCTCTGACCCCCCGGGGGCAGGAGGGGCGGGGCCCAATAGGGGAAATAGAGGTAAATCCTTTAAATCGCTACTAGTCATAGAGTTCTGCATGGATTGTAACCAAATTTGGCCACAAACATCCTTGGGGGAAGGGGAACAGAACTGGTATAAATTTTGACTCTGGGCCCCGAGGGCAGGACGGATGTGGCCCAATAGGGGAAATAGAGGTAAATCCTATAAATCACTTCTTGTCCTAGAGTTTTGCTTGGATTGTGACCAAATTTGGCCATAAACATCCTTGGGGGAAGGGGAACAGAACTTGTATAAATTTTGGCTCTGACCCCCCTGGGGGTGGGAGGGGTGGGGCCCAAAAGGGGATTTAGAGGTTAATATTAAAATTCCTTCAGAAAAGAAACAATGAACCTGTATTCAGAACATTACTTTGCATTACAAACCAGGTGAGCGATACAGGCCCTCTGGGCCTCTTGTTATATGTTGGTTCAGTCGGTATAGGGTGTTATTTGACATTTAAAAGTTGCAATAAAATTACGCTATTTAGGCAAAATATCATTCAAAATACAAAAGAAAAAAATCGAAAAAAAGTGTTAATTACATTAGTTTATATGTAGTATTGGGCATATAGTCGTTGTGTATTGGGTAATTTTCGGGCGAGATATTTTACTTTAAAACACACGTTTTACACAAAAAATCATTTTATAAGACAGGCTATATTTCAATTTAACATAAATAGATAGAATATGTAATAAAAGAATGGTTAGTAAGTTATTTACATGTAGTATGGGGTAGTATTGGGTATTTCGTCGTTTCGTTAGCTAGTATTGGGTAATTTCCGGCCGATATTTTGCCTCACAACTCACATTTTCATACAAAACTCATTTTATAAGACAAATTTTATTTTAATTTAACATAAGTAAACAGATTATGTCATAAAAGAATGTTTAAATAGTGATTTACATGTAGTATTGGGTAGTATTGGGTATTTAGTCGTTTCGTTGGCCAGTATTTGGCGATATTTGGCTTTAAAACACACATTTTTACACAAAACTCATTTTATAAGACAAACTTTATTTTAATTTAACATAGATAAATAGAATATGTCATAACAGAATTGTTAGTAAGTTATTTACATGTAGTATGGGGTAGTATTGGGTATTTCGTCGTTTCGTTAGCTAGTATTGGGTAATTTCCGGCCGATATTTGGCCTCAAAACTCACATTTTTACACAAAACTCATTTTATAAGACAATTTTTATTTTAATATAACATAAATAAATAGATTATGTCATAAACGTGTAGTTAATATGTTATTTACATGTAGTATTGGGTAGTATTGGGTATTTAGTCGTTTCGTTGGCCAGTATTGGGCGATATTTGGCTTTAAAACACACATTTTAACACAAAACTAATTTTTAAAGTCAAAACATAGTTTAATTGAATAGTATTGATTATATGAAGTCCCAAAACAGTAGATTATTAGCTTTTTACATGTAGTATTGGGTAGTATTGGGTATTTTGCCGCGCCGCTCCCGACCGGCTATCAGTGCAGTTCAATCTTAACGCATGCGCAACATCCACCACTCTCCGTAGTAAACAAAACATGGCTACCGTAGTTTTGAACCAAAAGGTTTCCGCCAAAACAACCAACTGACTCACCTAAAATGCGAAAGGAAAGGCAATGGAGCAGCGACAATCCCAACAAATGACTCGGTAAACATTACGACGCATGGAGAGTGTTAGTATAATTTGTTATAGTGAAGAGAACAGTTCAAATGAGCACGCGGCTCCGGACCTCTACTGTACGTACCTAGGCCTACTACCCGGTACTCCCTGCTCAGCTGATAGTGAGTGAGTCTTCGTATTTTGATCATTATGTAAATAGTCCCTAGCAGTATTTTTTCATGAATGAGTGGTCACATATGGTCACATGTTTCATACCTGTTCCTCAATCGCGTAAAACGTAACCCTGGGGTAAATAGCGGTTCTTTCGTGGGGCCTCTTTAAGGGTAATGAATGCCCTGTATATTTATAAAATGTACCGTTGTAATGCATGTACATTTAGAATGTAACCGCTAGTGCATTATCAAGCTAAGATTTGTTTCAATTAATCTATTATATTATGCTTCCGGTCAATTCATACAGTTCTGATGTATATATTTATAGATTTTTAATTTGTAAATTATTGTTCTGTACATGTTCTGGTAGTGTTATACACATACATTGTATGTTGGATTTACATTGTAGGTTAGTTGGTAAAATTGTATTGTATATGTTCTGATATACACATATACATATGTACATGTAGGTTTTAGCTTGTTCTTTAGAGATATTTGGAGGACATATACAGTATTATTTCTGGTCATAATAATAAATAGTGTTTGTATATTTATTACAACTGTACCTGGTTCATGTGTATATGACAAACTTTACAGAGTTGAAATGTACTGCAGCCATGTATCATTTATAATTATTCTGAATTTTTGTTGGAACTATAGATAATGAATTTTGTATCTTTTTTGAAACAATATTTGATTCTATCAAATGCATCAGTGACACATTCACAACTTATAAAATGTTTTCTCTAAAATAAAAAAAAAAACCTGTAGAATGAACCTACATTTATTCATTTATATATATTTGAAATTGATCATTTCAATTTTTGTCATATTCAACAGATATAAAAATTGTTGGTTCTTTTTTTCAGGCACCATGCATGCATAGTGACATGAATACAGAAAGTTCATCCCTTGGACCTGTATACAAGTGTATGTATACATATACATACAATTAGCATCTTATGAAGACTGAAGAATGTTGATTTGAGTGCTCTTGAAAGTAAACTTTACCAATATGGACCTAGAAGATCATGAACAGAACATTTAAACAGTATTAATTTATTAAATGTTCCTTTCAACTGTAATCATTAAATAAAATTATGATGCAATACTTTTTCATTGTTTAACTTTGTAGAAATATTTGTTTATATTAGTCCTCTAGATCCAGTGATTATAATTCTTGCATCCATATGCCTGCCCATTTGTTTGTCAGGGCTTAATTGTGAGATAGCTTTTCAATTACTTTTAAAATATAAGGATTTTTTTTACATATAGCAATATAGATACCATTGTCTTAAGATTTCTAAATTCTACTTTACAAGAGAGTAGATTCAACATATAAATAAAACCATAAAACTAGCAAGTTATCTGAAATGTTACAAATCTTTTTGTCTGAACCAAATTTCACATTTATTGTCTATGTGTAACTTGTACATAGACCATTTATGTATTAATACTGTAGTAACAGTGATTACAAACACATAGACTAAAATGTAGTATGTAGTACTATGTACATCTGTCTTTGATTTGAGTTCTAAACAAAAAAGTGGTACCTATTGGGAAGTTGTGACTTGGGCAGGGGGTGAAATACAGAAGAAATAGCTACACATGGAAAAAAGAAAGATATACAGTACCATATGGATTCATAGTTGCTCCAAAATCAATGAGACTAAATAACCAAAAAAAAGCCATGTAAACCCCAAATATGCAATGACCAGATCAATGATAAAGCACCCTTCCACTTCCAGTCATCTGTAGCTATTTCTTCTATATTTCAACCCCCCACCCAAGTTACAACTTCCCAACCTCATGATTCTTCTGTCTTTTAGCCCCACCCCCCCCACCCCCCAACACACACATACCTGATTGATTGTCATGTTATTTCAGGTTCCTATTCAGGTATTATTCCTAAAAACCAAAAAGGGTATACACACTGTGTACTCTCAAAGGAGGGGAACCACTTCATTCAAAAATGGAATTTACAATTTCATCTTAATTTTGAAATTTTCAATTTAATTATTAATTACTGGACTATTAAAACAGTATAGAACCCCTCGGCTACAGACAAAGTACTGTGGTACACATTTCTCTTAATTAATTACTTTTCTTCCAACTCAATCATCTTTTTCTCCAGAGCACAAAAAAGAACAGGAAACAACAGAAAAGGAAAGTAACATACATGTAGGCCTATATGTTTTCTGGAAATATATATGATGTGTTAATTCTCACAGCATAGGCCTACATGAATGTGAAGAATTAAATATTATCAATGTTTGAGAGAATTTCCTAGTTGTAATTCTATAGCAGCTACATGGAATGTACGTTTACATACATTCGTATATACATTGTACAATACATATACATCATAAAAGTTTCTTTCCTTCCAGCTGGACATTCATGTCATCTCTCTCCAGAACTCAAATATTGTTTATGAAAAAAAACCAGAGACATAGATAATTTAATTAAATCTCCGCAAAAAACTACACGAATAATTGAACACATATATTGTACTTGTAAAATATCTATGTATGAGCTAATTTATTGTCACATCTTTGACAGCTACATGCATGGACGTTGTATGGAACGTTTTCGTGTGGTTTTAAATAGGAAATTATGTTACAATTATTTGTATTTAACCTTCATGATTCGGTTGATGCAAAATACGACGAATGCGATGCTGCAATAATTGCCCCTTGCCGGGGCCCCATCTCTGCATCGGCCGAATATTTGTGTCGATTTCCATGTATAAAGATGTTTTTATCGAAAAATGATTACAAAGCATTGTCATTAATGTAAGAATACTTCATTTGCATCAAATGTATCATCTCAAAACAACAATTTACATACCGCATTAGTGGTTTATCACACGAAACGAAACCGACACGACTGAGAAACACATGTCCATGTTGACATTTCCACACAGCCTCGTTTTCAAAGAGTTTGGCGAATTTATATTTAGAACTGTGCTAAATTTACACGGGGCTTCCCCAAAATTTCAATGGTCAAAACTGGACACCGTAAGCAGAACTTGACCATCATTATGGTATACAATAACTTATGGAAGGCCAAAGAACACATTAAGACTGGTTTCCTTTGCCCGACTATTCACTTTAAAAATTTTACTTTTCTGTTCTGAGTTTATGCTTAATAATGCCAAAAAATCTTAGTTTCAATTCAGACAACTTGGTTAAGTTGTTTTCTCTAGAGTCAACTTGGTTTACTTTGTGTTTCTATAGAATAGTGTGCAGATTTCAAGATGAGGAGACTTAATGCCCTGAATCAGAAACAAGCATTAAAGGTAGTGAAGGAGCTTGATGCCTTCCCTAAGGTTCCTGATGATTACAAAAAGACAACTCCAACAGGAGGGGGAGGTAGGTACAAGTCTCTGTCTTTTCTAAGGTTCCGGATGATAACAAGGTGACAACACCAACAGGAGGGGGAGGTAGGTACAAGTCTCCTAAGGTTTTTGATGATAACAAGGAGACAACTCCAACAGGAGGGGGAGGTAGATAAAGTCTCTGCCTTTCCTAAGGTTCTCGATGATTACAAAAAGACAACTCCAACAGGAGGGGGAGGTAGATAAAGTCTCTGCCTTTCCTAAGGTTCCCGATGATTACAAAGAGACAACTCCAACAGGAGGGGGAGGTAGATAAAGTCTCTGCCTTTCCTAAGGTTCCCGATGATTACAAAAAGACAACTCCAACAGGAGGGGGAGGTAGGTACAAGTCTCTGCCTTTTCTAAGGTTCTCGATGATTACAAAAAGACAACTCCAACAGGAGGGGGAGGTAGATAAAGTCTCTGCCTTTCCTAAGGTTCTCGATGATTACAAAAAGACAACTCCAACAGGAGGGGGAGGTAGATAAAGTCTCTGCCTTTCCTAAGGTTCCCGATGATTACAAAAAGACAACTCCAACAGGAGGGGGAGGTAGGTACAAGTCTCTGCCTTTTCTAAGGTTCTCGATGATTACAAGGTGACAACTCCAACAGGCGGGGGGGGGGGGGGGGGGGGGGGGGGGGGGGGGGAGGTAGGTACAAGTCTCTGTCTTTCCTAAGGTTTCCGATGGTAACAAGGAGATAACTCCAACAGGAGGGGGAGGTAGGTACAAGTCTCTGCCTTTTCTAAGGTTCTCGATGATTACAAAAAGACAACTCCAACAGGAGGGGGAGGTAGATAAAGTCTCTGCCTTTCCTAAGGTTCCCGATGATTACAAAGAGATAACTCCAACAGGAGGGGGAGGTAGGTACAAGTCTCTGCCTTTTCTAAGGTTCTCGATGATTACAAGGTGACAACTCCAACAGGAGTGGGGGGGGGGGGGGTGGGGGGGTGGGGGGGAGGTAGGTACAAGTCTCTGTCTTTCCTAAGGTTTCCGATGGTAACAAGGAGATAACTCCAACAGGAGGGGGAGGTAGGTACAAGTCTCTGTCTTTCCTAAGGTTTCCGATGGTAACAAGGAGAAACTCCAACAGGAGGGGGAGGTAGGTACAAGTCTCTGCCTTTTCTAAGGTTCTCGATGATTACAAAAAGACAACTCCAACAGGAGGGGGAGGTAGATAAAGTCTCTGCCTTTCCTAAGGTTCCCGATGATTACAAAGAGACAACTCCAACAGGAGGGGGAGGTAGGTACAAGTCTCTGCCTTTTCTAAGGTTCTCGATGATTACAAGGTGACAACTCCAACAGGAGGGGGGGGGGGGGGGGGTGGGGGGTGGGGGGGAGGTAGGTACAAGTCTCTGTCTTTCCTAAGGTTTCCGATGGTAACAAGGAGATAACTCCAACAGGAGGGGGAGGTAGGTACAAGTCTCTGCCTTTTCTGAGGTTCTCGATGATTACAAAAAGACAACTCCAACAGGAGGGGGAGGTAGATAAAGTCTCTGCCTTTCCTAAGGTTCCCGATGATTACAAAGAGATAACTCCAACAGGAGGGGGAGGTAGGTACAAGTCTCTGCCTTTCCTAAGGTTCCAGATGATTACAAAGAGATAACTCCAACAGGAGGGGGAGGTAGATAAAGTCTCTGCCTTTCCTAAGGTTCTCGATGATTACAAGGTGACAACTCCAACAGGAGGGGGAGGTAGGTACAAGTCTCTGCCTTTCCTAAGGTTCCTGATGATTACAAAAGGACAACTCCAACAGGAGGGGGAGGTAGGTACAAGTCTCTGCCTTTTCTTAGGTTCTCGATGATTACAAAAAGACAACTCCAACAGGAGGGGGAGGTAGATAAAGTCTCTGTCTTTCCTAAGGTTCCCGATGATTACAAGGTGACAACTCCAACAGGAGGGGGTGGGGGTGGGGGGGAGGTAGGTACAAGTCTCTGCCTTTTCTAAGGTTCTCGATGATTACAAGGAGACAACTCCAACAGGGGGAGGGGGGGGGGGGTAGGGGTAGGTACAAGTCTCTGCCTTTCCTAAGGTTCCCGATGATTACAAAAAGACAACTCCAACAGGAGGGGAGGTAGGTACAAGTCTCTGTCTTTCCTAAGGTTCCCGATGATTACAAGGTGACAACTCCACAGGAGGGGGAGGTAGGTACAAGTCTCTGCCTTTTCTAAGGTTCCTGATGATTTCAAAAAGACAACTCCAACAAGAGGGAGAGGTAGGTAGTGTAGTGTCTTTCACTCTCAAATGATGGCCAAAACCGGAGTCTGAGATCGAAATCCCGACTTTAAATTTTTATTATTTTTTTTCAAAGAAAAGTGAAAAAAATAATTAGGATCAGGGTAGAAATTTAGGGTCGGTTGGGTAACCCTAAACAGACATATTTTTTTTTGGCCTAATGATTAGCATGTAGAAGCAGGTGATGTCTGATTCAGTGTCTAGTGTTGTGTACATCCTCGTTGCTATCCTAGTGATGTCTGAGGTAGCTTACTTAACTTTCTATTATTTCAGTGTCTATTGTTGTGTACATGTATCCTCGTTGCTATCCTAGTGATGTCTGAGGTAGCTTACTTAACTTTCTATTATTTCAGTGTCTATTGTTGTGTACATCCTCGTTGCTATCCTAGTGATGTCTGAGGTAGCTTACTTAACTTTCTATTATTTCAGTGTCTATTGTTGTGTACATGTATCCTCGTTGCTATCCTAGTGATGTCTGAGGTAGCTTACTTAGCTTTCTATTATTTCAGTGTCTATTGTTGTGTACATGTATCCTCGTTGCTATCCTAGTGATGTCTGAGGTAGCTTACTTAACTTTCTATTATTTCAGTGTCTATTGTTGTGTACATCCTCATTGCTATCCTGGTGATGTCTGAGGTAGCTTACTTAACTTTCTATTATTTCAGTGTCTATTGTTGTGTACATCCTCGTTGCTATCCTAGTTATGTCTGAGGTAGCTTACTTAACTTTCTATTATTTCAGTGTCTATTGTTGTGTACATGTATCCTCGTTGCTATCCTGTTGATGTCTGAGGTAGCTTACTTAACTTTCTATTATTTCAGTGTCTATTGTTGTGTACATCCTCGTTGCTATCCTAGTGATGTCTGAGGTAGCTTACTTAACTTTCTATTATTTCAGTGTCTATTGTTGTGTACATGTATCCTCGTTGCTATCCTGTTGATGTCTGAGGTAGCTTACTTAGCTTTCTATTATTTCAGTGTCTATTGTTGTGTACATCCTCATTGCTATCCTGGTGATGTCTGAGGTAGCTTACTTAACTTTCTATTATTTCAGTGTCTATTGTTGTGTACATGTATCCTCATTGCTATCCTAGTGATGTCTGAGGTAGCTTACTTAACTTTCTATTATTTCAGTGTCTATTGTTGTGTACATCCTCGTTGCTATCCTAGTGATGTCTGAGGTAGCTTACTTAACTTTCTATTATTTCAGTGTCTATTGTTGTGTACATCCTCGTTGCTATCCTGGTGATGTCTGAGGTAGCTTACTTAACTTTCTATTATTTCAGTGTCTATTGTTGTGTACATGTATCCTCGTTGCTATCCTAGTGATGTCTGAGGTAGCTTACTTAACTTTCTATTATTTCAGTGTCTATTGTTGTGTACATCCTCGTTGCTATCCTGGTGATGTCTGAGGTAGCTTACTTAACTTTCTATTATTTCAGTGTCTATTGTTGTGTACATGTATCCTCGTTGCTATCCTAGTGATGTCTGAGGTAGCTTACTTAACTTTCTATTATTTCAGTGTCTATTGTTGTGTACATCCTCGTTGCTATCCTAGTGATGTCTGAGGTAGCTTACTTAACTTTCTATTATTTCAGTGTCTATTGTTGTGTACATCCTCATTGCTATCCTAGTGATGTCTGAGGTAGCTTACTTAACTTTCTATTATTTCAGTGTCTATTGTTGTGTACATCATCATTGCTATCCTAGTGATGTCTGAGGTAGCTTACTTAACTTTCTATTATTTCAGTGTCTATTGTTGTGTACATCCTCGTTGCTATCCTAGTGATGTCTGAGGTAGCTTACTTAACTTTCTATTATTTCAGTGTCTATTGTTGTGTACATCCTCGTTGCTATCCTAGTGATGTCTGAGGTAGCTTACTTAGCTTTCTATTATTTCAGTGTCTATTGTTGTGTACATGTATCCTCATTGCTATCCTAGTGATGTCTGAGGTAGCTTACTTAACTTTCTATTATTTCAGTGTCTATTGTTGTGTACATCCTCGTTGCTATCCTAGTGATGTCTGAGGTAGCTTACTTAACTTTCTATTATTTCAGTGTCTATTGTTGTGTACATCATCATTGCTATCCTAGTGATGTCTGAGGTAGCTTACTTAACTTTCTATTATTTCAGTGTCTATTGTTGTGTACATCATCATTGCTATCCTAGTGATGTCTGAGGTAGCTTACTTAACTTTCTATTATTTCAGTGTCTATTGTTGTGTACATCCTCGTTGCTATCCTAGTGATGTCTGAGGTAGCTTACTTAACTTTCTATTATTTCAGTGTCTATTGTTGTGTACATCATCGTTTGCTATCCTAGTGATGTCTGAGGTAGCTTACTTAACTTTCTATTATTTCAGTGTCTATTGTTGTGTACATCATCATTGCTATCCTAGTGATGTCTGAGGTAGCTTACTTAACTTTCTATTATTTCAGTGTCTATTGTTGTGTACATCCTCGTTGCTATCCTAGTGATGTCTGAGGTAGCTTACTTAACTTTCTATTATTTCAGTGTCTATTGTTGTGTACATCCTCATTGCTATCCTGGTGATGTCTGAGGTAGCTTACTTAGCTTTCTATTATTTCAGTGTCTATTGTTGTGTACATCCTCATTGCTATCCTGGTGATGTCTGAGGTAGCTTACTTAACTTTCTATTATTTCAGTGTCTATTGTTGTGTACATGTATCCTCGTTGCTATCCTAGTGATGTCTGAGGTAGCTTACTTAACTTTCTATTATTTCAGTGTCTATTGTTGTGTACATCCTCGTTGCTATCCTAGTGATGTCTGAGGTAGCTTACTTAACTTTCTATTATTTCAGTGTCTATTGTTGTGTACATCCTCGTTGCTATCCTGGTGATGTCTGAGGTAGCTTACTTAACTTTCTATTATTTCAGTGTCTATTGTTGTGTACATGTATCCTCGTTGCTATCCTAGTGATGTCTGAGGTAGCTTACTTAACTTTCTATTATTTCAGTGTCTATTGTTGTGTACATCCTCGTTGCTATCCTGGTGATGTCTGAGGTAGCTTACTTAACTTTCTATTATTTCAGTGTCTATTGTTGTGTACATGTATCCTCGTTGCTATCCTAGTGATGTCTGAGGTAGCTTACTTAACTTTCTATTATTTCAGTGTCTATTGTTGTGTACATCCTCATTGCTATCCTAGTGATGTCTGAGGTAGCTTACTTAACTTTCTATTATTTCAGTGTCTATTGTTGTGTACATATCTCGTTGCTATCCTAGTGATGTCTGAGGTAGCTTACTTAACTTTCTATTATTTCAGTGTCTATTGTTGTGTACATCCTCATTGCTATCCTAGTGATGTCTGAGGTAGCTTACTTAACTTTCTATTATTTCAGTGTCTATTGTTGTGTACATCATCATTGCTATCCTAGTGATGTCTGAGGTAGCTTACTTAACTTTCTATTATTTCAGTGTCTATTGTTGTGTACATGTATCCTCGTTGCTATCCTAGTGATGTCTGAGGTAGCTTACTTAACTTTCTATTATTTCAGTGTCTATTGTTGTGTACATCCTCATTGCTATCCTAGTGATGTCTGAGGTAGCTTACTTAACTTTCTATTATTTCAGTGTCTATTGTTGTACATGTACATCCTCATTGCTATCCTAGTGATGTCTGAGGTAGCTTACTTAACTTTCTATTATTTCAGTGTCTATTGTTGTGTACATCCTCGTTGCTATCCTAGTGATGTCTGAGGTAGCTTACTTAACTTTCTATTATTTCAGTGTCTATTGTTGTGTACATCCTCATTGCTATCCTAGTGATGTCTGAGGTAGCTTACTTAACTTTCTATTATTTCAGTGTCTATTGTTGTGTACATCATCATTGCTATCCTAGTGATGTCTGAGGTAACTTACTTAACTTTCTATTATTTCAGTGTCTATTGTTGTGTACATCCTCGTTGCTATCCTAGTGATGTCTGAGGTAGCTTACTTAACTTTCTATTATTTCAGTGTCTATTGTTGTGTACATCCTCATTGCTATCCTAGTGATGTCTGAGGTAGCTTACTTAACTTTCTATTATTTCAGTGTCTATTGTTGTGTACATCCTCGTTGCTATCCTGGTGATGTCTGAGGTAACTTACTTAACTTTCTATTATTTCAGTGTCTATTGTTGTGTACATCCTCATTGCTATCCTAGTGATGTCTGAGGTAACTTACTTAACTTTCTATTATTTCAGTGTCTCTATGTTGTGTACATCATCATTGCTATCCTAGTGATGTCTGAGGTAACTTACTTAACTTTCTATTATTTCAGTGTCTATTGTTGTGTACATCATCATTGCTATCCTAGTGATGTCTGAGGTAACTTACTTAACTTTCTATTATTTCAGTGTCTATTGTTGTGTACATCCTCATTGCTATCCTGGTGATGTCTGAGGTAACTTACTTAACTTTCTATTATTTCAGTGTCTATTGTTGTGTACATCCTCGTTGCTATCCTAGTGATGTCTGAGGTAGCTTACTTAACTTTCTATTATTTCAGTGTCTATTGTTGTGTACATCCTCATTGCTATCCTAGTGATGTCTGAGGTAGCTTACTTAACTTTCTATTATTTCAGTGTCTATTGTTGTGTACATCATCATTGCTATCCTAGTGATGTCTGAGGTAGCTTACTTAACTTTCTATTATTTCAGTGTCTATTGTTGTGTACATGTATCCTCGTTGCTATCCTAGTGATGTCTGAGGTAGCTTACTTAACTTTCTATTATTTCAGTGTCTATTGTTGTGTACATCCTCGTTGCTATCCTAGTGATGTCTGAGGTAGCTTACTTAACTTTCTATTATTTCAGTGTCTATTGTTGTGTACATCCTCATTGCTATCCTAGTGATGTCTGAGGTAGCTTACTTAACTTTCTATTATTTCAGTGTCTATTGTTGTGTACATGTATCCTCGTTGCTATCCTAGTGATGTCTGAGGTAGCTTACTTAACTTTCTATTATTTCAGTGTCTATTGTTGTGTACATCATCATTGCTATCCTAGTGATGACTGAGGTAGCTTACTTAACTTTCTATTATTTCAGTGTCTATTGTTGTGTACATCCTCAATGCTATCCTAGTGATGTCTGAGGTAGCTTACTTAACTTTCTATTATTTCAGTGTCTATTGTTGTGTACATCATCATTGCTATCCTAGTGATGTCTGAGGTAGCTTACTTAGCTTTCTATTATTTCAGTGTCTATTGTTGTGTACATGTATCCTCATTGCTATCCTAGTGATGTCTGAGGTAGCTTACTTAACTTTCTATTATTTCAGTGTCTATTGTTGTGTACATGTATCCTCGTTGCTATCCTAGTGATGTCTGAGGTAGCTTACTTAACTTTCTATTATTTCAGTGTCTATTGTTGTGTACATCATCATTGCTATCCTAGTGATGTCTGAGGTAGCTTACTTAATTTTCTATTATTTCAGTGTCTATTGTTGTGTACATCTCATCATTGCTATCCTGGTGATGTCTGAGGTAGCTTACTTAACTTTCTATTATTTCAGTGTCTATTGTTGTGTACATCCTCGTTGCTATCCTAGTGATGTCTGAGGTAGCTTACTTAACTTTCTATTATTTCAGTGTCTATTGTTGTGTACATCCTCGTTGCTATCCTAGTGATGTCTGAGGTAGCTTACTTAACTTTCTATTATTTCAGTGTCTATTGTTGTGTACATCCTCGTTGCTATCCTAGTGATGTCTGAGGTAGCTTACTTAACTTTCTATTATTTCAGTGTCTATTGTTGTGTACATCCTCGTTGCTATCCTAGTGATGTCTGAGGTAGCTTACTTAACTTTCTATTATTTCAGTGTCTATTGTTGTGTACATCATCATTGCTATCCTAGTGATGTCTGAGGTAGCTTACTTAACTTTCTATTATTTCAGTGTCTATTGTTGTGTACATCCTCATTGCTATCCTAGTGATGTCTGAGGTAGCTTACTTAACTTTCTATTATTTCAGTGTCTATTGTTGTGTACATCCTCATTGCTATCCTGGTGATGTCTGATTCAGTGTCTATTGTTGTGTACATCCTCGTTGCTATCCTAGTGATGTCTGAGGTAGCTTACTTAACTTTCTATTATTTCAGTGTCTATTGTTGTGTACATCCTCGTTGCTATCCTAGTGATGTCTGAGGTAGCTTACTTAACTTTCTATTATTTCAGTGTCTATTGTTGTGTACATGTATCCTCGTTGCTATCCTGGTGATGTCTGAGGTAGCTTACTTAACTTTCTATTATTTCAGTGTCTATTGTTGTGTACATCCTCATTGCTATCCTGGTGATGTCTGATTCAGTGTCTAGTGTTGTGTACATCCTCGTTGCTATCCTAGTGATGTCTGAGGTAGCTTACTTAACTTTCTATTATTTCAGTGTCTATTGTTGTGTACATCCTCATTGCTATCCTAGTGATGTCTGAGGTAGCTTACTTAACTTTCTATTATTTCAGTGTCTATTGTTGTGTACATCATCATTGCTATCCTAGTGATGTCTGAGGTAGCTTACTTAACTTTCTATTATTTCAGTGTCTATTGTTGTGTACATGTATCCTCGTTGCTATCCTGGTGATGTCTGAGGTAACTTACTTAACTTTCTATTATTTCAGTGTCTATTGTTGTGTACATCATCATTGCTATCCTAGTGATGTCTGAGGTAGCTTACTTAACTTTCTATTATTTCAGTGTCTATTGTTGTGTACATCCTCGTTGCTATCCTAGTGATGTCTGAGGTAGCTTACTTAGCTTTCTATTATTTCAGTGTCTATTGTTGTGTACATGTATCCTCGTTGCTATCCTGGTGATGTCTGAGGTAGCTTACTTAACTTTCTATTATTTCAGTGTCTATTGTTGTGTACATCCTCGTTGCTATCCTAGTGATGTCTGAGGTAGCTTACTTAGCTTTCTATTATTTCAGTGTCTATTGTTGTGTACATCATCAATGCTATCCTAGTGATGTCTGAGGTAGCTTACTTAACTTTCTATTATTTCAGTGTCTATTGTTGTGTACATCCTCATTGCTATCCTAGTGATGTCTGAGGTAGCTTACTTAACTTTCTATTATTTCAGTGTCTATTGTTGTGTACATCCTCGTTGCTATCCTAGTGATGTCTGAGGTAGCTTACTTAACTTTCTATTATTTCAGTGTCTATTGTTGTGTACATCCTCATTGCTATCCTAGTGATGTCTGAGGTAACTTACTTAACTTTCTATTATTTCAGTGTCTATTGTTGTGTACATCATCATTGCTATCCTAGTGATGTCTGAGGTAGCTTACTTAACTTTCTATTATTTCAGTGTCTATTGTTGTGTACATGTATCCTCGTTGCTATCCTAGTGATGTCTGAGGTAGCTTACTTAACTTTCTATTATTTCAGTGTCTATTGTTGTGTACATCCTCGTTGCTATCCTGGTGATGTCTGAGGTAGCTTACTTAACTTTCTATTATTTCAGTGTCTATTGTTGTGTACATCATCATTGCTATCCTAGTGATGACTGAGGTAGCTTACTTAACTTTCTATTATTTCAGTGTCTATTGTTGTGTACATCCTCATTGCTATCCTAGTGATGTCTGAGGTACTTACTTAACTTTCTATTATTTCAGTGTCTATTGTTGTGTACATCCTCATTGCTATCCTAGTGATGTCTGAGGTAGCTTACTTAACTTTCTATTATTTCAGTGTCTATTGTTGTGTACATGTATCCTCGTTGCTATCCTGGTGATGTCTGAGGTAGCTTACTTAACTTTCTATTATTTCAGTGTCTATTGTTGTGTACATCCTCGTTGCTATCCTGGTGATGTCTGAGGTAACTTACTTAACTTTCTATTATTTCAGTGTCTATTGTTGTGTACATCATCATTGCTATCCTAGTGATGTCTGAGGTAACTTACTTAACTTTCTATTATTTCAGTGTCTATTGTTGTGTACATCCTCATTGCTATCCTGGTGATGTCTGAGGTAGCTTACTTAACTTTCTATTATTTCAGTGTCTATTGTTGTGTACATCCTCATTGCTATCCTAGTGATGTCTGAGGTAGCTTACTTAACTTTCTATTATTTCAGTGTCTATTGTTGTGTACATCATCATTGCTATCCTAGTGATGTCTGAGGTAGCTTACTTAACTTTCTATTATTTCAGTGTCTATTGTTGTGTACATCCTCATTGCTATCCTGGTGATGTCTGAGGTAGCTTACTTAACTTTCTATTATTTCAGTGTCTATTGTTGTGTACATCATCATTGCTATCCTAGTGATGTCTGAGGTAGCTTACTTAACTTTCTATTATTTCAGTGTCTATTGTTGTGTACATGTATCCTCGTTGCTATCCTGGTGATGTCTGAGGTAACTTACTTAACTTTCTATTATTTCAGTGTCTATTGTTGTGTACATCATCATTGCTATCCTAGTGATGTCTGAGGTAGCTTACTTAACTTTCTATTATTTCAGTGTCTATTGTTGTGTACATGTATCCTCGTTGCTATCCTGGTGATGTCTGAGGTAACTTACTTAACTTTCTATTATTTCAGTGTCTATTGTTGTGTACATCATCATTGCTATCCTAGTGATGTCTGAGGTAGCTTACTTAGCTTTCTATTATTTCAGTGTCTATTGTTGTGTACATCCTCATTGCTATCCTGGTGATGTCTGAGGTAACTTACTTAACTTTCTATTATTTCAGTGTCTATTGTTGTGTACATCCTCAATGCTATCCTAGTGATGTCTGAGGTAGCTTACTTAACTTTCTATTATTTCAGTGTCTATTGTTGTGTACATCCTCGTTGCTATCCTGGTGATGTCTGAGGTAACTTACTTAACTTTCTATTATTTCAGTGTCTATTGTTGTGTACATCCTCGTTGCTATCCTGGTGATGTCTGAGGTAACTAACTTACTTAACTTTCTATTATTTCAGTGTCTATTGTTGTGTACATCCTCGTTGCTATCCTGGTGATGTCTGAGGTAACTTACTTAACTTTCTATTATTTCAGTGTCTATTGTTGTGTACATCATCATTGCTATCCTAGTGATGTCTGAGGTAACTTACTTAACTTTCTATTATTTCAGTGTCTATTGTTGTGTACATCATCATTGCTATCCTAGTGATGACTGAGGTAGCTTACTTAACTTTCTATTATTTCAGTGTCTATTGTTGTGTTCATCATCATTGCTATCCTGGTGATGTCTGAGGTAACTTACTTAACTTTCTATTATTTCAGTGTCTATTGTTGTGTTCATCCTCATTGCTATCCTGGTGATGTCTGAGGTAACTTACTTAACTTTCTATTATTTCAGTGTCTATTGTTGTGTTCATCATCATTGCTATCCTGGTGATGTCTGAGGTAACTTACTTAACTTTCTATTATTTCAGTGTCTATTGTTGTGTACATGTATCCTCGTTGCTATCCTGGTGATGTCTGAGGTAGCTTACTTAACTTTCTATTATTTCAGTGTCTATTGTTGTGTTCATCCTCATTGCTATCCTGGTGATGTCTGAGGTAGCTTACTTAACTTTCTATTATTTCAGTGTCTATTGTTGTGTACATCCTCATTGCTATCCTAGTGATGTCTGAGGTAGCTTACTTAACTTTCTATTATTTCAGTGTCTATTGTTGTGTTCATCATCATTGCTATCCTGGTGATGTCTGAGGTAGCTTACTATGCTTCTACACAGCTCAAATTTGAGTACGAAGTTGATACAGATGCTGACAGGTATGTATATCCTGCAATTCATTCACCCTGAAAACACATTTAAACCCTTTTAAATTGAGGACTAGAAAAGTCCATTATGAAATTTTAGGGGTGAATATTAAACTGTCTAGTTTCATTAGCCTGGCTATGCAGTAATTAATTTGAATTGATTGATTCTAATGAATTGAATGGGTAATCCATGGTAAAAAATCAAGGAGAGAAATCGATTTTCATTGCACTTCTATTCAGCCTTGCTATCTCACTAGCCTTTTAGTGAAAATTTTACATGTAAGTGATTTCATTTATTTTTAATTTAGTGAATGAATCAACATGTGAAAATATCTGTTCGAGATATATAGAGATCTTTTACATGGAAATCTGTATTGTTTCATTTTATGGCTCTGACCCCTTGGGGGCAGGAGGGGCGGGGCCCAATAGGGGAAATAGAGGTAAATCCTATAAATCGCTACTTGTCCTAGAGTTTTGCATGGATTGTAACCAAATTTTACCACAAACATCCATGGGGGAAGGGGAATAGAGTTTGCATAAATTTTGGCTCTGACACCCGGGGCAGGAGGGGCAGGGCCCAAAATGGGAAATAGCGGTAAATCCTATAAAACGCTACTAGTCATATAGTTCTGCTTGGATTTTAACCAAATTTGGCCCAGAAACATCCTTGGGGTTAACAGAATTCATATTAATTTGGGCTTTGACCCCCTGGAGCAGAAAGAGTGGGGCCCAATAGGGGAATTAGACGTAAGTATTCAAATCCTTCAGAAAAGAAACAATGAATCTGTATTCAGAACTTTACTAGGCATTACAAACCAGGTGAGCGATACAGGCCCTCTGGGCCTCGTGTTTCCAGTAAACTGAAGATCAAAATTGATAAAGAAAATCTGTATTGTTTCATTTTTTTCCAGTAAAATGATGATCAACATTGATAAAGAAAATCTGTATTGTTTCATTTTTTTCCAGTAAAATGATGATCAACATTGATAAAGAAAATCTGTATTGTTTCATTTTTTTCCAGTAAAATGATGATCAACATTGATAAAGAAAATCTGTATTGTTTCATTTTTTTCCAGTAAAATGATGATCAACATTGATAAAGAAAATCTGTATTGTTTCATTTTTTTCCAGTAAAATGATGATCAACATTGATAAAGAAAATCTGTATTGTTTCATTTTTTTTCAGTAAACTGAAGATCAACATTGATATGACCGTGGCCATGCCTTGCCAGTGTATGTACAATGTAATTTTGTGTTTATTTATTTAGTACAAGTTTAAAACACAAAAATATAAACAGTACTGCTTGTATCAGATCATGAATATTAATGGTAAAACATGATATCCATATGAGGTAGATTTCCAATCTACATCTCATTCAATAAGAATGATACCTCACTCTGATATCTGGAAACAAAAGTGACTTAAGTCAAAACTTAAGTTTTCCCCCATATGTAATTTATATGAAAACTTAAGACTTAAGTCAGTTTTGGACTTAAGTTTGTAACCGGGGTCTGGTATGCTGAAGTTAAGGCGGTTTCGCTATCAACCTCCAGTGAATGCATGAGTTACGAGATACTAAAAAGACGAGGGTTAATTATGACTTTGTGTTGCTTACTCCAACCTTCTGGTGATTGTGATGTCATAAAAAATCACAATAAAATATGATGTCACAAACACTGGACTAATTAAAGCTGACAATGCAAGTTAAAAAGTATTTGATTGAGATTTAAAAAGATAAACACACTGGTATTTCAAGAATTGTTTATGAGACAACCTCCTGTTGGGGTCAGCCATTTTTATTCTTCTCTCTACCTGTATCTGGTGCTCTCACCAAGCCTTATATAAACCGCGTGAATCAACACCCTTGCACTACATATACACCTAGTAGTTGTCCACTGTGTATCACCTACGTAAACAAAACACTTACCTATAAAGGTATTTATGGGGCTTGTTTTGGCAACAAAATATGTCAACTACTTCTAAGCTGTCATTTACGTGTTTGTCAAAAAAAAATGTCTCAGAAACAATTTTAGAAAAAAAACATTTCAATGTTATTTTTAAATTTCAAATGCATACTTTTTACTTGCATTGTCAGTTTAACAGTAAACCATACTTCAATAAAGATTCACAAAGATAGTTGTATTTCTCCTGTTTTGTGACAGATTTGTAATATGATAGTTGTTTCCCTTACAGTGATTGGAGCAGACGTTGTTGACATGACTGGTCAGGACACCAACATGTTTGGCAAACTGACATTAGACCATACCTATTTTGAACTTACACCACGACAACGACAATACCAAGATGTGGTCCAGGAAATCAATGCCTATCTAAGGGAGGAGTACCACGCAATTCAGGAGCTTCTCTGGATGTCTAGTATTTCAGCTGTCTACAAACAGGGTATGCCGCCAAGGTTAGTAATAATCCAGAGTACATAGGAATAAATCACAGCCTACAGGCAGTAGGATGGACAGTTAGGGGTAGAATACAAGACATGTTAAACGCTTCGATGTGAAACAGAGCTGCAGTGGACAAGTGTTTCAGATGTCCATATTACCACAAGCTTTCCATCTCTTGCTTGCGAGTTGAATTCTATGTGAAACAGTTACATATACATAGGTTGGTGTTTTTTCTCGGGTCACTCCAACTTTCCTCCACATCCTGGCACATCGTTAATGAGCTGTTGTCACTCCAACTTTCTTCCACATCCTGTCACATCGTTAATGAGCTGTTGTCACTCCAACTTTCTTCCACATCCTGGCACATCGTTAATGACCTGTTGTTATTCCAACTTTCCTCCACATCCTGGCACATGGTTAATGAGCTGTTGTCACTCCAACTTTCCTCCACATCCTGGCACATGGTTAATGAGCTGTTGTCACTCCTGACTTTCCTCCACATCCTGGCACATGGTTAATGAGCTGTTGTCACTCTGACTTTCTTCCACATCCTGGCACATTGTTAATGAGCTGTTGTCACTCCAACTTTCCTCCACATCCTGGCACATTGTTAATGAGCTGTTGTCACTCTGACTTTCCTCCACATCCTGGCACATGGTTAATGAGCTGTTGTCACTCTGACTTTCTTCCACATCCTGGCACATGGTTAATGAGCTGTTGTCACTCCAACTTTCCTCCACATCCTGGCACATGGTTAATGAGCTGTTGTCACTCCAACTTTCCTCCACATCCTGGCACATGGTTAATGAGCTGTTGTCACTCCAACTTTCCTCCACATCCTGGCACATGGTTAATGAGCTGTTGTCACTCCAACTTTCCTCCACATCCTGGCACATGGTTAATGAGCTGTTGTCACTCCAACTTTCCTCCACATCCTGGCACATGGTTAATGAGCTGTTGTCACTCCAACTTTCCTCCACATCCTGGCACATCGTTAATGAGCTGTTGTCACTCTGACTTTCCTCCACATCCTGGCACATGGTTAATGAGCTGTTGTCACTCCAACTTTCCTCCACATCCTGGCACATGGTTAATGAGCTGTTGTCACTCTGACTTTCCTCCACATCCTGGCACATGGTTAATGAGCTGTTGTCACTCCAACTTTCCTCCACATCCTGGCACATGGTTAATGAGCTGTTGTCACTCACTGACTTTCCTCCACATCCTGGCACATGGTTAATGAGCTGTTGTCACTCCAACTTTCCTCCACATCCTGGCACATGGTTAATGAGCTGTTGTCACTCTGACTTTCCTCCACATCCTGGCACATGGTTAATGAGCTGTTGTCACTCCAACTTTCCTCCACATCCTGGCACATGGTAATGAGCTTAACTGAGCTGTTGTCCACTCAACTTTCCTCCACATCCTGGCACATGGTTAATGAGCTGTTGTCACTCCAACTTTCCTCCACATCCTGGCACATGGTTAATGAGCTGTTGTCACTCTGACTTTCCTCCACATCCTGGCACATGGTTAATGAGCTGTTGTCACTCTGACTTTCCTCCACATCCTGGCACATGGTTAATGAGCTGTTGTCACTCTGACTTTCCTCCACATCCTGGCACATGTTAATGAGCTGTTGTCACTCCAACTTTCCTCCACATCCTGGCACATGGTTAATGAGCTGTTGTCACTCCTGACTTTCCTCCACATCCTGGCACATGGTTAATGAGCTGTTGTCACTCCAACTTTCCTCCACATCCTGGCACATGGTTAATGAGCTGTTGTCACTCCAACTTTCCTCCACATCCTGGCACATGGTTAATGAGCTGTTGTCACTCCAACTTTCCTCCACATCCTGGCACATGGTTAATGAGCTGTTGTCACTTCACTCCAACTTTCCTCCATCCTGGCACATGGTTAATGAGCTGTTGTCACTCCAACTTTCCTCCACATCCTGGCACATGGTTAATGAGCTGTTGTCACTCTGACATGGTTAATGAGCTGTTGTCACTCCAACTTTCCTCCACATCCTGGCACATGGTTAATGAGCTGTTGTCACTCTGACTTTCCTCCACATCCTGGCACATGGTTAATGAGCTGTTGTCACTCCAACTTTCCTCCACATCCTGGCACATGGTTAATGAGCTGTTGTCACTCCAACTTTCCTCCACATCCTGGCACATGGTTAATGAGCTGTTGTCACTCCAACTTTCCTCCACATCCTGGCACATGGTTAATGAGCTGTTGTCACTCCAACTTTCCTCCACATCCTGGCACATGGTTAATGAGCTGTTGTCACTCTGACTTTCCTCCACATCCTGGCACATGGTTAATGAGCTGTTGTCACTCCAACTTTCCTCCACATCCTGGCACATGGTTAATGAGCTGTTGTCACTCTGACTTTCCTCCACATCCTGGCACATGGTTAATGAGCTGTTGTCACTCCAACTTTCCTCCGCATCCTGGCACATGGTTCATGAGCTGTTGTCACTCCAACTTTCCTCCACATCCTGGCACATGGTTAATGAGCTGTTGTCACTCTGACTTTCCTCCACATCCTGGCACATGGTTAATGAGCTGTTGGTAGGATGGTAAACATACTAAATAACAACAAACCTCCCACTACTAGGTTAATCATGTTCATTTAGATTAGTTATCAATGGATATATAATGGATTATACAGTGGATCCATGATAATCTGGAAAACTCACAATCTGGATGGAAATGTCAGGGAACGGATTTCCGTAACATTATTTATACTCACTAGACCGAAAATTCAGATTCCTATTTCTGAAGTCTGTTTTGGAAACGAATTGTTGCTTTCGCAGACGAAAGAAAGATGGTTTACAGTACCACTACCTACAGTTTACAGTAGATCGGGACTTATATCAAATTAGTCTGCTGTAGTCCCAATACCTATTCCGTCTTTGCATATAACAGAATTAGTGCCCTAGCACGTAGGTATCGATTGTTCATCATTATTTTCTGAGTGCAATTCACGTCATTTTCTCCCAGAAGTATGACGTTACGCTCGCAACCACATGGCGTCACAATCAATACCTATCCGCAAGGAAAGATAACTCTGTTATATGCAAATACAGAATAGTGATGAAGGTTCTAGATACTTTTTGAATTAAATAACATGTTCATTTAGCCTTGCATGGTTTTTAGCTCACCTGGTCAGATGGACCAAGGTGACCTTATGCCATACCATGGCGTCCGGCATTCGGCGTCCGGTCGTCTGTCATCAATCAACTTCTTCTCCATAACCGCTGGTCGGAATTCAACAAAATTAAACTGGTAGCATCCTTATGGGTTACTAACTGAAAAATTGTACAAATGATGGGACTGAACCCCCAGGGGCCTGAGGGGTGGGGCCAAAAGGGGTCAATTTGGCTATTTCCATATAAACTACTTCTTCTCTGAAACTAAACATGGGATAACGCCCATAATGCAATGGTAGCATCCTTATAGGGTGGGGATTCAAAATTGTACAAATGATGGGACTGACCCCCTGGGGGCCTGAGGGGAGGGATCAATTTGGCTATTTCCATATAAACGACTTCTTCTCTGAAACTAAGCATGGCATAGCACTCATAATGCAATGGTAGCATCCTTATAGGGTGGGGATTCAAAATTGTACAAATGATGGGGCTGGCCCCCTGGGGCCTTAGCTGCGGGGCCATAAAGGTAAATTTGGCTACTATTTTTATCCCCCGCCCAACGAAGTTGGCGGGGGATATACAAATGGGTTCCGTCCGTCCGTCCGTCCTCCATCTGTCTGTCCGTACGAATGGTTTCCGGAGCATAACTCTAAAATGAGTAGAGATATTTCCACGAAACTTCATACACACATTGGTCTTATGGTATAGTAGTGCCTTTTGTTATTTTTAGGTTTTCATTTTTTGCATTTTTCCGTAACCATGGAAACATTGCTGAAAATATCATTTTTTTGTACCAGGTTCGTTTCCGGAGCATAACTCTAAAACCAGAAGAGATATTTCCACGAAACTTCATAGACACATTGGTCTTATGGTCTAGTAGTGCCTTTTGCTATTTTAAGATTTTCACTTTTTGTACTTTTTTCTGTAACCATGGAAACATTGCTGAAAATGGCAGATTTTTGTGTAAGAATCGTTTCCGGAGCATAACTCTAAAACCAGCAGAGATATTTCCACAAAACTTCATAGACACATTGTTCTTATGGTCTAGTAGTGCCTTTTGCTATTTTAAGGTTTTCACTTTTTGTACTTTTTTCTGTAACCATGGAAACATTGCTGAAAATGGCAGATTTTTGTGTAAGAATCGTTTCCGGAGCACAACTCTAAAACCAGCAGAGATATTTCCATGAAACTTCATAGACACATTGTTCTTATGGTCTAGTAGTGCCTTTTGCTATTTTTAGGTTTTCACTTTTTTGCTTTTTTCTGTAACCATAGAAACATTGCTGAAAATATCATATTTTTGTAGCAGGTTCATTTCCGGATCATAACTCTAAAACCAGCAGAGATATTTCCACGAAACTTCATAGACCCATTCTTTTTATGGTCTAGTAGTACCTTTTGCTATTTTTAGGTTTTCATTTTTTGCACTTTTTCTGTTACCATGGAAACATTGTTGAAAATATCATGGTAAATGGTAAATGTTACTTTGCAAAACTCCACCCATCTTTGTGTATATAGTCTAATAAAAATGTCAAGGCTGTATACCTGATTCAACAATTGCAGCCCCGCTCTACTTGAATTATACTCCATCTTTCTTTAGCTCAACTTCCTTTTTCCTGGTTTTTTTCATACACATAAGTCTCCACAATCAAACTTACTTCAGCTTTGATATCTCCATTGGCGGGGGATCTGAATGACTATGTATTTGTCATATAAATTACTTACTCTCCGAAACTATGTATTGGATAGGATATTCGTATGGTATTTATAGCATCATTATATGGTTGGGATTCAAAATTAAACAAATCGTAGGCTCAATTTGTCTTTGTGTTTTTTGAATCACTTATTACTAAATTACAGAATTACTCAAAGAAAAAACCCAGGTGAGTGATACAGGCCCGCTGGGCCTCTTGTTAAGATTCGAATTAGATATTCTGGTAATGTTTATTACAGAGATGACAATCCCATGGGACAGCCAGATGCCTGTCGAGTTCACGGATCCTTGGAGGTTAACAAAGTGGCAGGAAACTTTCACATCACCGCTGGAAAGTAAGAACCCTTTGTATCAATACAAGATTAAGGTCTTACTATCGTTAATACAAACTTTCTTTGACTACCTGGTAATTTATTCTCCATGAGTGTGGTGTTCTTGATTCATCTTAAATTAATTTTACAATAATTTAAAAAATATAAAAATGATATAACAACTTTTAAAAAAGGAAGAAACAATATCAAACGTTTTGTGTTTATCACTGTTTTATTTAATTTTTTTCTGGATGATTGAAATTAAATACAAGAAGAAATTTTTTTTATTAAATTTTATGTTTGATCAATCCATGCAATCATCATGTTTTTTGCATACCATCATTAGATGGTGAAATATTCAAATCGCCTTTCGTCTGTGGTCTGTGGTTCGTCCGTCTTGTTACAGCTATTTCTCAGAAAGCACTGAAGGGATCTTTCTCAAATTTCATATGTGAGTTCCACAAGGGACCTAGTTGTGTATATCACATTTTGGTAGTTGAAGCTGTTTGTTACCCCTATTTCTCAGAAAGAACTAAAGGGCTTTGTCTCAAATTACATCTCCGGGTTCCCCTAGGTCCGTACATGTGCATCTTGCATTTTGGAACCAATCGATGACCAAGATGGCCAACAGGCTGCCGTCTTGGATTTTGATTATTGAAGTTTGTTACCATTATTTCTCTGAAAGTACTGAAGCAATGTGTCTCAAATTTTTCTAAGTAGTGTATAGTCAAAGTTTGAAAAGCAGAGAAAAGATCCCTCTTTCCATTGTAAGATGTAGATCATACTTTGGTAGAGGCCAAGATCCCTCTGGGATCTCTTAGTTTTTTTCTGATCTGCTGCATGCTTTATCATGGGGATGGGCTTATATTTCTGGCTTTATTGCTAAATAAATGTATGCAGGGGAGCAGTATTGCTTTTGTGTGTCTGTAGAAAGTAGATGGTGGGATATTTTGGTGTATACTGCAGGTGTTCTGTGAGTGATTGGCATGCAGTTTTGAAAATCTATCACAAATAAATGATTTCTTTTATTTTCTTTAAGAACAAGTTTTCACATATCATTTATAATAGATTTTTTAACATTTTGATAACTACTGCGGTATATGATGAATAAATAGATTTACAGAAATAAGCATATAACTGGAAAATTGTGATCTAATGTTCTATTTATACACATGTATATATACACATATATTTGTATATATCTAATACAGTCCAACTTTGTTAGCTCAGAGTCATGTGGCCATGAAAATTATTCGAGGTATCCATAATTTTTGAATATATTAGCTTCAGCATGGTCTTCAAGTTATTATGAGTTTGAGAAAATAAGTATATCTGTATAATGTACAGTGTATTTGAAATATCTGGAATTGAATGTTTTAAAAGCTGCATGCACTGCTGTAATATGACAAATAAGTTTTGAGAGACTGTATATAACGCAACAAACCGACCTTATCTGCTCCTCCAGTAATGTTAAAGGGACACAACAAACTAACCTTATCTGCTCCTCCAGTAATGTTAAAGGGACACAACAAACTGACCTTATCTGCTCCTCCAGTAATGTTAAAGGGACACAACAAACCAACCTTATCTGCTCCTCCAGTAATGTTAAAGGGACACAACAAACTGACCTTATATGCTCCTCCAGTAATGTTAAAGGGACGCAACAAACCGACCTTATCTGCTCCTCTATTAATGTTAAAGGGACACAACAAACCAACCTTATCTGCTCCTCTAGTAATGTTAAAGGGACACAACAAACTGACCTTATCTGCTCCTCTAGTAATGTTAAAGGGACAAAACAAACCAACCTTATCTGCTCCTCTAGTAATGTTAAAGGGACACAACAAACCGACCTTATCTGCTCCTCCAGTAATGTTAAAGGGACACAACAAACCGACCTTATCTGCTCCTCCAGTAATGTTAAAGGGACACAACAAACCGACCTTATCTGCTCCTCCAGTAATGTTAAAGGCACACAACAAACCAACCTTATCTGCTCCTCCAGTAATGTTAAAGGGACACAACAAACTGACCTTATCTGCTCCTCCAGTAATGTTAAAGGGACACAACAAACTGACCTTATCTGCTCCTCCAGTAATGTTAAAGGGACACAACAAACTGACCTTATCTGCTCCTCCAGTAATGTTAAAGGGACACAACAAACCGACCTTATCTGCTCCTCCAGTAATGTTAAAGGGACACAACAAACCGACCTTATCTGCTCCTCCAGTAATGTTAAAGGGACACAACAAACTGACCTTATCTGCTCCTCCAGTAATGTTAAAGGGACACAACAAACCGACCTTATCTGCTCCTCCAGTAATGTTAAAGGCACACAACAAACCAACCTTATCTGCTCCTCCAGTAATGTTAAAGGGACACAACAAACTGACCTTATCTGCTCCTCCAGTAATGTTAAAGGCACACAACAAACTGACCTTATCTGCTCCTCCAGTAATGTTAAAGGGACACAACAAACCAACCTTATCTGCTCCTCCAGTAATGTTAAAGGGACACAACAAACTGACCTTATCTGCTCCTCCAGTAATGTTAAAGGGACACAACAAACCGACCTTATCTGCTCCTCCAGTAATGTTAAAGGGACACAACAAAACTGACCTTATCTGCTCCTCCAGTAATGATAAAGGGACAAAACAAACTGACCTTATCTGCTCCTCTAGTAATGTTAAAGGGACACAACAAACAACCTTATCTGCTCCTCCAGTAATGTTAAAGGCACACAACAAACTGACCTTATCTGCTCCTCTAGTAATGTTAAAGGGACACAACAAACCAACCTTATCTGCTCCTCTAGTAATGTTAAAGGCACACAACAAACTGACCTTATCTGCTCCTCCAGTAATGTTAAAGGGACACAACAAACCGACCTTATCTGCTCCTCCAGTAATGTTAAAGGGACACACAAAAAACTGACCTTATCTGCTCCTCCAGTAATGTTAAAGGGACACAACAAACTGACCTTATCTGCTCCTCTAGTAATGTTAAAGGGACACAACAAACTGACCTTATCTGCTCCTCCAGTAATGTTAAAGGGACACAACAAACTGACCTTATCTGCTCCTCCAGTAATGTTAAAGGGACACAACAAACCAACCTTATCTGCTCCTCCAGTAATGTTAAAGGGACACAACAAACTGACCTTATCTGCTCCTCCAGTAATGTTAAAGGGACACAACAAACTGACCTTATCTGCTCCTCCAGTAATGTTAAAGGGACACAACAAACCGACCTTATCTGCTCCTCCAGTAATGTTAAAGGGACACAACAAACTGACCTTATCTGCTCCTCCAGTAATGTTAAAGGGACACAACAAACTGACCTTATCTGCTCCTCCAGTAATGTTAAAGGCACACAACAAACCAACCTTATCTGCTCCTCCAGTAATGTTAAAGGGACACAACAAACTGACCTTATCTGCTCCTCCAGTAATGTTAAAGGGACACAACAAACTGACCTTATCTGCTCCTCCAGTAATGTTAAAGGGACACAACAAACCGACCTTATCTGCTCCTCCAGTAATGTTAAAGGGACACAACAAACCAACCTTATCTGCTCCTCCAGTAATGTTAAAGGGACACAACAAACCAACCTTATCTGCTCCTCTAGTAATGTTAAAGGGACACAACAAACCACCTTATCTGCTCCTCCAGTAATGTTAAAGGGACACAACAAACCGACCTTATCTGCTCCTCTAGTAATGTTAAAGGGACACAACAAACCAACCTTATCTGCTCCTCCAGTAATGTTAAAGGGACACAACAAACCGACCTTATCTGCTCCTCCAGTAATGTTAAAGGGACACACAACAAACCGACCTTATCTGCTCCTCCAGTAATGTTAAAGGGACACAACAAACTGACCTTATCTGCTCCTCCAGTAATGTTAAAGGGACACAACAAACTGACCTTATCTGCTCCTCCAGTAATGTTAAAGGGACACAACAAACTGACCTTATCTGCTCCTCCAGTAATGTTAAAGGGACACAACAAACTGACCTTATCTGCTCCTCCAGTAATGTTAAAGGGACACAACAAACTGACCTTATCTGCTCCTCCAGTAATGTTAAAGGGACACAACAAACTGACCTTATCTGCTCCTCCAGTAATGTTAAAGGGACACAACAAACCGACCTTATCTGCTCCTCCAGTAATGTTAAAGGGACACAACAAACCGACCTTATCTGCTCCTCCAGTAATGTTAAAGGGACACAACAAACCGACCTTATCTGCTCCTCCAGTAATGTTAAAGGGACACAACAAACCGACCTTATCTGCTCCTCCAGTAATGTTAAAGGCACACAACAAACTGACCTTATCTGCTCCTCCAGTAATGTTAAAGGGACACAACAAACTGACCTTATCTGCTCCTCCAGTAATGTTAAAGGGACACAACAAACTGACCTTATCTGCTCCTCCAGTAATGTTAAAGGGACACAACAAACCAACCTTATCTGCTCCTCCAGTAATGTTAAAGGGACACAACAAACTGACCTTATCTGCTCCTCCAGTAATGTTAAAGGGACACAACAAACCGACCTTATCTGCTCCTCCAGTAATGTTAAAGGGACACAACAAACCAACCTTATCTGCTCCTCCAGTAATGTTAAAGGCACACAACAAACTGACCTTATCTGCTCCTCCAGTAATGTTAAAGGGACACAACAAACCAACCTTATCTGCTCCTCCAGTAATGTTAAAGGCACACAACAAACTGACCTTATCTGCTCCTCTAGTAATGTTAAAGGGACAAAACAAACCAACCTTATCTGCTCCTCTAGTAATGTTAAAGGCACACAACAAACTGACCTTATCTGCTCCTCCAGTAATGTTAAAGGGACACAACAAACCGACCTTATCTGCTCCTCCAGTAATGTAAAAGGGACACAACAAACCGACCTTATCTGCTCCTCCAGTAATGTTAAAGGCACACAACAAACCAACCTTATCTGCTCCTCCAGTAATGTTAAAGGGACACAACAAACTGACCTTATCTGCTCCTCCAGTAATGTTAAAGGGACACAACAAACAAACTGCGACCTTATCTGCTCCTCCAGTAATGTTAAAGGGACACAACAAACCGACCTTATCTGCTCCTCCAGTAATGTTAAAGGGACACAACAAACGACCTTATCTGCTCCTCCAGTAATGTTAAAGGGACACAAACAAACCAACCTTATCTGCTCCTCCAGTAATGTTAAAGGGACACAACAAACCAACCTTATCTGCTCCTCCAGTAATGTTAAAGGACACAACAAACTGACCTTATCTGCTCCTCCAGTAATGTTAAAGGGACACAACAAACCAACCTTATCTGCTCCTCCAGTAATGTTAAAGGCACACAACAAACTGACCTTATCTGCTCCTCCAGTAATGTTAAAGGGACACAACAAACCGACCTTATCTGCTCCTCCAGTAATGTTAAAGGCACACAACAAACTGACCTTATCTGCTCCTCTAGTAATGTTAAAGGGACAAAACAAACCAACCTTATCTGCTCCTCTAGTAATGTTAAAGGGACACAACAAACCAACCTTATCTGCTCCTCTAGTAATGTTAAAGGGACACAACAAACTGACCTTATCTGCTCCTCTAGTAATGTTAAAGGGACAAAACAAACCAACCTTATCTGCTCCTCTAGTAATGTTAAAGGGACACAACAAACCGACCTTATCTGCTCCTCCAGTAATGTTAAAGGGACACAACAAACCGACCTTATCTGCTCCTCCAGTAATGTTAAAGGGACACAACAAACCAACCTTATCTGCTCCTCCAGTAATGTTAAAGGGACACAACAAACTGACCTTATCTGCTCCTCCAGTAATGTTAAAGGGACACAACAAACCGACCTTATCTGCTCCTCTAGTAATGTTAAAGGCACACAACAAACTGACCTTATCTGCTCCTCCAGTAATGTTAAAGGGACACAACAAACTGACCTTATCTGCTCCTCTAGTAATGTTAAAGGGACACAACAAACTGACCTTATCTGCTCCTCCAGTAATGTTAAAGGGACACAACAAACCGACCTTATCTGGTCCTCTAGTAATGTTAAAGGGACACAACAAACCGACCTTATCTGCTCCTCCAGTAATGTTAAAGGGACACAACAAACCGACCTTATCTGCTCCTCCAGTAATGTAAAAGGGACACAACAAACTGACCTTATCTGCTCCTCCAGTAATGTTAAAGGGACACAACAAACCGACCTTATCTGCTCCTCCAGTAATGTTAAAGGGACACAACAAACCGACCTTATCTGCTCCTCCAGTAATGTTAAAGGGACACAACAAACCGACCTTATCTGCTCCTCCAGTAATGTTAAAGGGACACAACAAACCGACCTTATCTGCTCCTCCAGTAATGTTAAAGGCACACAACAAACCAACCTTATCTGCTCCTCTAGTAATGTTAAAGGGACACAACAAACTGACCTTATCTGCTCCTCCAGTAATGTTAAAGGGACACAACAAACTGACCTTATCTGCTCCTCCAGTAATGTTAAAGGGACACAACAAAACTGACCTTATCTGCTCCTCCAGTTATGTTAAAGGGACACAACAAACCGACCTTATCTGCTCCTCCAGTTATGTTAAAGGGACACAACAAACTGACCTTATCTGCTCCTCCAGTTATGTTAAAGGGACACAACAAACCGACCTTATCTGCTCCTCCAGTAATGTTAAAGGGACACAACAAACCGACCTTATCTGCTCCTCCAGTAATGTTAAAGGGACACAACAAACTGACCTTATCTGCTCCTCCAGTAATGTTAAAGGGACACAACAAACTGACCTTATCTGCTCCTCCAGTAATGTTAAAGGGACACAACAAACTAACCTTATCTGCTCCTCCAGTAATGTTAAAGGGACACAACAAACCGACCTTATCTGCTCCTCCAGTAATGTTAAAGGGACACAACAAACCGACCTTATCTGCTCCTCCAGTAATGTAAAAGGGACACAACAAACTGACCTTATCTGCTCCTCCAGTAATGTTAAAGGGACACAACAAACTGACCTTATCTGCTCCTCCAGTAATGTTAAAGGGACACAACAAACCGACCTTATCTGCTCCTCCAGTAATGTTAAAGGGACACAACAAACCGACCTTATCTGCTCCTCCAGTAATGTAAAAGGGACAATTTAGTGAGTCTTATTCTGTTACATAACCACAAAGCAAAAATGACATAAATGTATTGTTCTACATATAAACATGAAATACTGAAAAAATACACGACATTGTGAAGTATTTTAATTGAAACTGTTGAAATTTCAAATGGTATAGCAATAACAAGTGCAATATATAACCACTGAGAAGTAGATGAAATTGTTTGTTAGACAGTATCCACATAATACGGTAAACACACTAATTAAAAAAACAATTTAAGTAGTTCTAGACACATGTTATTCAACTAAGAAGGGTCAGAGTTCGGCATACATGACGTCTGACCACAATGTGTAATGGCGGATAGCGAATAAGTTTAAACATTTTGTACACATTTCACCACAGTGGGCTTTTCTGGCATATCACAGTAAAACCAACTATCTAACGTCCATTAGAACTGGCTTGTTTCAGATATATATGCAAATGTTCTCTTAGCCCGAATTGTCCCTTTAACATCATGTTTACTAGTTTCATTAATTAATTTGGATTCATATTAAAATTCTTTTGGGATGAAACATCCTAATCAAATAAAAAGTTGTCCATATTCAGGTGGTATGTCTTACTTGATAAGCTGAGAAACGGTCTGGGTTGTGCTGTTGTGCCACCAGCTACTACAGATCGACCATACCATATAACATCCCAATGTTATAGTCTCTCAAAGCCTATTTATATCAAATGTATCATGTGGAACATATTTGATTATGCAATGCATGGGTTGGTGACCTTTAATGAACTTTTGACCCCCAGGTCAGTGCCGATGATACCACGAGGACACGCCCATATCTCGATGATGATAAAAAGTTCTGGTAAGGGGTGATGGTGACAACAGGAAGCTATCATACATAGCATATGCATGGGTGGTTGTGGTGGTCAATGGGGAAGGTCAATATATGGGACAAGATGGAGTGGGCTTTACACTATCAAACTATTATGTATAGATACAAAACTATAAAAGAAAAAAAAATTGAGTTCAGATTATGTTCTGTTCAAAGTAAGTCTGTCGTTATCAAAATAAATATTAGTTTATTCTTGTTCACTAATCCCTGATCTGCCCTTTTTATCCTAATAATGCTGTTCTTTGAATACTATACCACATTGTTTCCTCTGTGTGTACTGGTATATATCACACTCAGCAGCCAACCAATAAGTTGATTAATTTTTATACTCTATAATATAACTCATTGGTAATTTTAGTGAAACCTGCTGGACAGGCACTGAAAAAGCTCAGACTATTATCATAGACAAACAAATGGCTGATCTAGTGGCAGTGTGATACAGGTATAAACAAATCCCAAATCTATTTTTTCTCTTGATTTTGTGTTTAGTAAAAGAGATAGTCATTTTAACCAGACCCCTGAACATACCATGATTCAGATGTGTAAGGTCATTTGTTAAAGTAGGTCTGACCTGACCCCTGGTCGTTCCATGATTCAGTTTTGTAAGGTCATTTGTTTAAAGTCGGTCTGACCTGACCCCTGAATATGTTATGATTCAGATGTGTAAGGTCATTTGTTTAAAGTCGGTCTGACCTGACCCCTGAATATTTTATGATTCAGATGTGTAAGGTCATTTGTTTAAAGTCGGTCTGACCTGACCTCTGAACATATTATGATTCAGATGTGTAAGGTCATTTGTTTAAAGTCGGTCTGACCTGACCTCTGAACATGTTATGATTCAGATGTGTAAGGTCATTTGTTTAAAGTCGGTCTGACCTGACCCCTGAATATTTTATGATTCAGATGTGTAAGGTCATTTGTTTAAAGTCGGTCTGACCTGACCCCTGAATATTTTATGATTCAGATGTGTAAGGTCATTTGTTTGAGTGTGTCTGACCTGACCCCAGGTCGTTCCATGATTCAGATTTGTAAGGTCATTTGTTTTAAGTGATTGGATAGTGTAAAGCTCTGCAGTACTGAACCTTATATTGATGTGACCCTTGACCTATTTCATATTTTACTAAGTTTTACTAAAATTTTGACATAACGTCTCTCTACCTAGAACTTTTCCCAACTTGGGCCGACATATCCATTTGGCAGCCATTATAGAGAATGCAGGTAAGTGTAAGTCCTTTTGAAGAACTTTAAGACTGATGATGATAATGTAGGCTACTTTAGACGTCCATGTGACAGTCATTGTAGAGAATGCAGGTAAGTGTAAGTCCTTGTGAATAACTTCAAGATTAATGATGATAATGTAGGCTACTTTAGACGTCCATGTGACAGCCATTATAGAGAATGCAGGTAAGTGTAAGTCCTTGTGAAGAACTTCAAGACTGATGATGATAATGTAGGCTACTTTAGACGTCCATGTGACAGCCATTATAGAGAATGCAGGTAAGTGTAAGTCCTTGTGAAGAACTTCAAGACTGATGATGATAATGTAGGCTACTTTAGATGTCCATGTGACAGTCATTATAGAGAATGCAGGTAAGTGTAAGTCCTTGTGAATAACTTCAAGATTAATGATGATAATGTAGGCTACTTTAGACGTCCATGTGACAGTCATTGTAGAGAATGCAGGTAAATGTAAATTTTTTTGAAGAACTTTAAGGCTAGTGTGTAAATTCTTGTGAAGTTTAGTCTGCTCAGTAAAAAATGTCAATTTTAAGATGTGTGTTAATGGGAATGTAAGAGAGAATTACAGGTAAAGATGTACAATAAATACAATATAAAAATATATAGGTACAGAATAAATGCAATGTTTTGCTATAGTTGCCGTCGTTGTCAGTGATTGACGCCATGACAGTCATATTTTGGAAACATGATTAACATGTAATGCATGCACGCATTCTTCAAAACCACTAGCTAAATATATTATAGATTGTATTTATATTGTACCTATATTATTAGTTATATAGTCAGTTACTGACCCCCCAATAAAAGCAGTAAGATTTATAGGGGGCGAGGGCGTAGCCTGATCGAGCCTCCTATACTTCTTACTGACCCTCTATGCCTTTATAGGGGTCAGTAACTGACTATATAACAAATTTATCGCATCGAGGACCATTTATTTGTTTTGTTAATTCTTTGCTTCCTGTTTGTTTGGTCAGGAATCTGAAATCAAACTTAAATCATACTGGCGCAAATGATAACAAACAATCGCCACTTTTAAAATAATTGGCCTAGGCTATATATTTATCTGTGTATTTCTTTTAAGAATTTTCAAATATCTTCTGTATAAGGAACCTGCAGAATATTACTGAATAATTCATAAATCAACAATAATTTCGACATTCCTATGTGCACAGTAGGCCTACTTCAATATGACAACAGACCGGCTGTATATTGAAAGCATCACAAACAAGAGTGACACAAACATCCATCTAACATCTTAAGTATAATCTCCTTGATCATCTGTGCATTCTTGCTGAGATAATCACTTAAAAGTTATGCCGATAAATTGGTTGTAGTGTGAGGATTGATCTGTGGGTCCGAACACCTCCATTTGTTTATAATCACAGTCTAGAAAACGCTTGAATATTGCTGCGTTTGACTTTCGCCGCGTCATCAACTTTCAAACTGGCGTAGGGGAAGCAACTCGTATTTAAAAAAATGCATTTCATTTAATTTGAAGTATTAAAACGATTAAAATTATTTTTACACAAAAATCAACAAGTAATATATAGTTTTACGGTAATTTAGTGGTATATTTAGTTGAAGGTAATGTGTTTAAATTTTGAAGTGAGGACGAGAGTCGCCATATTGCACCATAACAAAATGTACTGACCCCCTATAAAGTGATAGGGGGTCACCACGTGACGGCTCTCCACCAAACATTTGGGGACATTTCGGTCCGAGGTGAGATAAATATTTATATATTGCATTTATACTGTACCTATATATATTTATATATTGTATTCGTATTGTACCAATATATATTATACATTGTATTTATAATATATAGGTACAATATAAATACAATGTATAATATATAGGTACAGTTTAACCCTTTGAGTGCCACAGGAATCCTCTTAGAGAGTGCCAAGCCGTGTTTCGATCAAAATGTGATTTGAAAAAAATATGACGTAGAACAATTGAACAATAGAACCAGTGACGACGTCACGTCATTATCACGGCAAGCCTGGAATTCCTCTCGTCACAAAATGGATATTGTTGTGCACAACTGATAAAAGGACATGTTTGTGTACAGTTCCTAGCCAAATGAATCTTTACCAAATTTGACATACTAATGGGAAATTTTCTACTATTTCAGCTCATGATATTTGCATAGTTTCTCGTCACTGATTCTTTTGAGAAAAAACATATTTTATAAACAAAAAAAACCATCTTCATCGCCATGTTTAGCATAACAAGGAAAGGAAGATGTCAGCTTTGAGCACAAAACTAATGATATCTTAAAAAAATAAATATTGGAGAACTATGCAAATATAATGAGCTGAACATATAGATGAATTTGGAAAAAAATCCACTAATAAAGAGATAAAAAAAAATTCAAAGATAAAATGAAAATAAAACAAAATATATAGGAAAATTTAACAATGCGGAAAGACTTTTGATCCGAAACTGTTGCTGTAGCGTTTAAGGTCGTGTGCTATATGTCTATTTTCAGATATTTTAACAGAAGTTTTTAAATAGAATTATATGAATCGTTGAAATAAAAACCAATGTATCGTCTCAAATCACATTTTATTCCAAACAGAAAACCAAACAACATTTATTCTTCATGACGTCATCTGTACATGTATACATGTGTCTTACATGTAATCTACGGAAATTCCTTGAACGTACCGTATTCGCACATTTGTATCACTCTAAAATGTATAAAAAAAAACTAAGAATGATATAGGAAAAACAGACGGTCAGCCACCGAGATACATTGTATATCCTTTCGGTAAATAAATGATAGCGGTGGATGGGGGAACGAGCGAATGGTACAGCGATACGGTATAAGCACAGGGGTTTGGCTCTATAGATATTTCTCTCTCTCTCTCTCTCTCTCTCTCTCTCCCTCTCTCCCCCCTCTCTCTCTTTATATATATTATACAAGGTAATACTGTGTCACATATATATATGTAATAGAGAGAAACATGCCTATAGAGCCTAACGCCTGTGGTATATATAACCGCAACATAGCAAACCAAGTACCCAAAACAGGGATAGTATCGTAATGGCTAGCGAGGTAGGTGTAATCGATAACTTCACTTTCACATATTTCTTTATTTTAAGATATAGGAATTCGAACAAATGATATAATTTTTTCCCCGGTGCAGACTTTCTGCATTTTCAAAATCTATTTTTTCAGAAAGATGAATAAGGCGGACGAGTCCGCATAAAATCGTATGCATGTATATGTGTTAGCTATTCACATTAATCGGAGACAAATCTGAAGAGTATTGCCAGCCGCGCGAGTACACCAAAAAGCCCGCGAAAAAATATCCTACAATCGACAAAAGTTGATTTGTTAGTTACTTATTTTTGGTGATGTCGATATTTATTGACGTACATTTGATATGTCGGTAATTATTAACAGTCAAGCGAACGAGAGCTATTTGTCTAAGCATACATTTGTATTTATGTTTTGTGCCTGTGCTTATCTCAACAGATAAGAATGCAACTGACAATCAATGTTCTCGTATATTTATGATATTGATATATTGCGTTAATACCTGTGCATTTTATGTTGCTCTTAAGCATAAAGCATAAATCCCTTAAAATTAAATTATATAACGTAAATTTTATATACATAATTATCGCCTTTTGTCCGTCGTTCTTCAGCCGTCCGTAAGCATTCTTTTTACCGCTACAGGTAATTCTCGGAAAGTATTTGAGGTGATTTCTTTTCATTTATATCTCCCGCTTCCTATGAACATGCATATTGTAACTTAGGACAAATGAGAAAACAACATGGCTGACAGGCACCAATGCACATGCACTTGGAATTTTAAGTATTTTACTGCTACGAATAGACTTCTTATGCTCAATTTCGGCTGAAACGTCTTTTCACGTGGTCAATTTTGCAATATAGATCTACCTGATTTTATTTATTCATTGATTCTAAACAAGTTGCCAAACATCCAAAAATTATCTACTCTTACAGATCATACATCAGTAATTTTAATTTATATTGTTTTTTTAGAAAACCGTGTCCTATGAGCAAGCATTTTCACGCTATTTGTAAAAAAAAAAGAAAGTGTCATGGAGTTTTAACGGTGCAAAAATAATGAAATTTTGAAAATGAAACATCGAAAGACTCAGCAAATAGTATGAACTGAGAGAGCAGACAATTTCGTATTGTTATACTAAATTTGGTAAAAATCCGTGGATAAATAAAGCCATTGTTCCTAGGTGAAAAAAGTCGAAACCTTGGAGCAAACAATCACGTCGCCATTTTCCCGTCGAGCCGATCTTCTGGAGCGCGAAAATGACGTTGCAGAATAGTTAGATGACGTCATCGCTATTGTTAAACTGTCGAATTTCAGAGAGCCTAAAAAAAGGCCCTTTGGCACTCAACGGTAGTATTATAGAGCCTATAAATAGGCTCTGTGGCACTCTAGGGGTTAAATACAATATATTATTAGTTATATAGTCAGTTACTGACCCCCTATAAAGGCATAGAGGGTCAGTAAGATTTATAGGGGGCGAGGGCGTAGCCCAAGCCTCCTATACTTCTTACTGACCCTCTATGCCTTTATAGGGGGTCAGTAACTGACTATATAACGAATTTATCTCATTGAGGACCATTTAATTGTTTCATTAATTCTTTGTTTCCTATTTCATAGTATTTGTTTGGTCAAGAATCTGAAATCAAACTTGAATCATGCTGGTGAATGATAACAAACAATCGACACTTTTAAAATAATTGGCCTACTTCAGTAGGCTATACATTTATTTATTCATTTATTAATTTCAAGAATTTTCAAATACACTGTATAAGGAACCTGCAGAATAATACTGAATAATTCATAAATCAACAATAAGTTTGACATTCCTATGTACACAGTAGGCCTACCTCAATACCACACCAAACTGTCTGTATATTGAAAGCATCACAAACAAGAGTGACACAAACATCCATCTAACATCTTAAGTATAATCTCCTTGATCATCTGTGCATTCTTGCTGAGATAATCACTGAAAAGTTATGCCCATAAATTGGTTGTAGAGTGAGGATTGATCTGTGGGTCCGAACACCTCCATTTGTTTATAATCACAGTCTAGAAAACGCTTAAATATTGCTACGTTTGACTTTTGCCGCGTCATCAACTTTCAAACTGGCGTAGGGGAAGCAACTCGAATTTAAAAAATGCATTTCATGTAATTTGAAGTATGAAAACGATTAAAATTATTTTTACACAAAAATTAACAAGTAATATATAGTTTTACGGTAATGAAGTGGTATATTTAGTTGAAGAGAATGTGTTTAAATTTTGAAGCGATGGCGACAGCCGCCATATTGCACCATAATAAAATTTACTGACCCCCTATAAAGTGTTAGGGGGTCACCACGTGACGGCTCTCCGCCAATCATTTCGGGACATTTCTGTCCGAGGTGCGATAAAAATATATACAGGTACAATATAAATACAATATATAAATATATATAGGTACAGTATAAATACAATATGTAAATATATATAGGTACAATATAAATACAATAGTAATTATATATATATAGGTACATAATGGTAGAACTTCAATAAAATATCTATTGGTACTAAAAGTGTACAATACAAATATTATATGTGAAATAAAGTATTAAAAAATAATTTTTGCTAAATTGCAGGTAATTTTGAAAATGACTAAATAACAAAGAGATCTGTCTCAAACATTAAAGGTACCTATCAATATTTATTATATACAAAAAAAATGGAATTCACAACTATACAAACTTTTAAATTAAAAATGTATATGAAAATGAACATGATTGTGATAGGGTTTAATGTTTACACTATCTGTCCTTACAGAGGATACAACTTCTCCCATAAAATAAGACCGTAGAATCTGTACAAAATTTGGTATCCGGTGAATGACGTATCAACCCCCTAAATACAATTTAAAAGGGAATGTCAAAGACAGTAAATATACTAGGTACACTACAAATACATAACATTTTTGTACAATCCCTTATCATTATACTGGTGACATACCTTATAATATACAAAGCATGTAAATACATATTGATATACATTCCTATATAGGTAAAATATGTTTACAATGAAATATCCTTAGAATGGTACTTAAATACCCATCGTATCTGTAACATTTTTATGGCAAGATCAATATGGAGTTACATATGGATGTATATTTAAAGGACCCTCTGAAATCTGTCAAAGGGATATGTCATAAAGGACCCAAATGGGAGGATACAATAAAATATATTGGGATAGGCTACATGTATAAATGACTATCTACTACTATAATACACATAATTGAGACACACAATTTAAAAACACCATTGGGGTATCGTGGTACCAATATAAATAAATGTCTGGACATCTAACCACTATATAGGGACAGTAATACGGAATAACAATATATAAATATATATGTAGCAAAGGGATCTTCTTAAATACAATCTATATTGTTCAAAAATACCATTTAGCCCACCATACAGAAAACATCTTGTCGGTAATAAACCAGTAGGGACGTGTGGTATCTGTAAAAGAACATGCATAGGACCCAGAAATACCTATCTGTACAAAATATCGTACATCTTAACCACTTGCTGTATATACTTACCGTGGATCTACAAATATGGACATTCATATATAAATATGTCGGGACTATCTATAATATCTGTAACCCACTTTGCTTACCGTGGCCCCCTAGAAATGTAGGGGCTACTGTGGTAATATGTCGGGATTGTCTTAACCACTTTGCCACCGTGGTACAATTGAAATGGAGGGCTTGTGGGTAATATAGATAATCTAAATCAATTCTGTAAACAAAGAAATGGAGGGATTATAACAATAGTAATTTCAGTCACTACCATTTATCTGTAACAAAGGACATCTTAACCACTTGGTCACCGTGGCCCAGAAATGGAGGGCTTGTGGTAATATGTTAGACCATCTTAACCACTTGGTCACCACACCCCTCTAGCTCCATTGTTATTGGCTAATTGGAAACAGTGATTCCAACGGATGTATATGAATCAAAAGTTGTTTGCCTGGTTCTACAGTAACTACGGAAACATTTCTTCTCAACAAATCTATTCTTTTAAATTTGCCACTAGGTGTTAAACTTTGTACATTAATCCCTGGATTAGATTGGTTTGAGTATTTCCTTGTACTTTCTTTCCGTCTTTCAGACTTCATATGTAATCAATACTTTATGCAGATTTGTACCAAACTGAAGTCAGAACCTATCGGCTTAATGTTGACACCTACCAATTATGCTGTTTCACACCGGGTAAGAGTTGGGGTAGTATACTGTACCCAGATGCGTGCTTTTTTTTTTTCACTTCTGATCACCTGTCTATCTGTCATGTCCATAAACAAATCCACTATTACTCAGAAAGTAAAAAAGGGATCTGTCTTAAAGACCCACTACCTATCTGTAACAAAAGGATCTGTCGTAAAGACCCACTACCTATCTGTAACAAAGGGATCTGTCTTAAAGACCCATTACCTATCTGTAAACAAAGGGATCTGTCTTATAGACCCAGTACATATCTGTAACAAAGTGATCTGTCTTAAAGACCCACTACCTATACTGTAACAAAGGATCTGTCTTATAGACCCACTACCTATCTGTAACAAAGGGATCTGTCTTAAAGACCCACTACCTATCTGTAACAAAGGGATCTGTCTTATAGACCCACTACCCCCTAACAAAGGGATCTGTCTTAAAGACCCACTACCTACCCGTAACAAAGGGATCTGTCTTAAAGACCCACTACCTACTGTAACAAAGGGATCTGTCTTAAAGACCCACTACCTATCTGTACAAAGGGATCTGTCTTAAAGACCCTCTACCTATCTGTAACAAAGGGATCTGTCTTAAAGACCCTCTACCTATCTGTAACAAAGGGATCTGTCTTAAAGACCCACTACCTATCTGTAACAAAGGGATCTGTCTTAAAGACCCTCTACCTATCTGTAACAAAGGGATCTGTCTTAAAGACCCACTACCTATCTGTAACAAAGGGATCTGTCTTAAAGACCCACTACCTATCTGTAACAAAGGGATCTGTCTTAAAGACCCCTACTACCTATCTGTAACAAAGGGATCTGTCTTAAAGACCCACTACCTATCTGTAACAAAGGGATCTGTCTTAAAGACCCTCTACCTATCTGTAACAAAGGGATCTGTCTTAAAGACCCACTACCTATCTGTAACAAAGGGATCTGTCTTAAAGACCCACTACCTATCTGTAACAAAGGGATCTGTCTTAAAGACCCACTACCTATCTGTAGCAAAGGGATCTGTCTTAAAGACCCTCTACCTATCTGTAACAAAGGGATCTGTCTTAAAGACCCTCTACCTATCTGTAACAAAGGGATCTGTCTTAAAGACCCACTACCTATCTGTAGCAAAGGGATCTGTCTTAAAGACCCACTACCTATCTGTAACAAAGGATCTGTCTTAAAGACCCTCTACCTATCTGTAGCAAAGGGATCTGTCTTAAAGACCCACTACCTATCTGTAGCAAAGGGATCTGTCTTAAAGACCCCTCTACCTATCTGTAACAAAGGGATCTGTCTTAAAGACCCACTACCTATCTGTAACAAAGGGATCTGTCTTAAAGACCCACTACCTATCTGTAGCAAAGGGATCTGTCTTAAAGACCCACTACCTATCTGTAACAAAGGGATCTGTCTTAAAGACCCACTACCTATCTGTAACAAAGGGATCTGTCTTAAAGACCCACTACCTACTCTGTAACAAAGGGATCTGTCTTAAAGACCCACTACCTATCTGTAACAAAGGGATCTGTCTTAAAGACCCACTACCTATCTGTAACAAAGGGATCTGTCTTAAAGACCCACTACCTATCTGTAACAAAGGGATCTGTCTTAAAGACCCACTACCTATCTGTAACAAAGGGATCTGTCTTAAAGACCCACTACCTATCTGTAACAAAGGGATCTGTCTTAAAGACCCACTACCTACCTGTAACAAAGGGATCTGTCTTAAAGACCCACTACCTATCTGTAACAAAGGGATCTGTCTTAAAGACCCACTACCTATCTGTAGCAAAGGGATCTGTCTTAAAGACCCACTACCTATCTGTAGCAAAGGGATCTGTCTTAAAGACCCTCTACCTATCTGTAACAAAGGGATCTGTCTTAAAGACCCACTACCTATCTGTAGCAAAGGGATCTGTCTTAAAGACCCACTACCTATCTGTAGCAAAGGGATCTGTCTTAAAGACCCACTACCTATCTGTAACAAAGGGATCTGTCTTAAAGACCCACTACCTATCTGTAACAAAGGGATCTGTCTTAAAGACCCACTACCTATCTGTAGCAAAGGAATCTGTCTTATAGACCCTCTACCTATCTGTTACCTATCTGTAACAAAGTGATCTGTCTTAAAGACCCACTACCTATCTGTAACAAAGGGATCTGTCTTAAAGACCCACTACCTATCTGTAACAAAGGGATCTGTCTTAAAGACCCACTACCTATCTGTAACAAAGGGATCTGTCTTAAGGGATCTGTCTTAAAGACCCACTACCTATCTGTAGCAAAGGGATCTGTCTTAAAGACCCACTACCTATCTGTAACAAAGGGATCTGTCTTAAAGACCCACTACCTATCTGTAACAAAGGGATCTGTCTTAAAGACCCTCTACCTATCTGTAGCAAAGGGATCTGTCTTAAAGACCCACTACCTATCTGTAGCAAAGGGATCTGTCTTAAAGACCCACTACCTATCTGTAACAAAGGGATCTGTCTTAAAGACCCACTACCTATCTGTAGCAAAGGGATCTGTCTTAAAGACCCACTACCTATCTGTAGCAAAGGGATCTGTCTTAAAGACCCTCTACCTATCTGTAGCAAAGGGATCTGTCTTAAAGACCCACTACCTATCTGTAACAAAGGGATCTGTCTTAAAGACCCACTACCTATCTGTAGCAAAGGGATCTGTCTTAAAGACCCACTACCTATCTGTAGCAAAGGGATCTGTCTTAAAGACCCACTACCTATCTGTAGCAAAGGGATCTGTCTTAAAGACCCACTACCTATCTGTAGCAAAGGGATCTGTCTTAAAGACCCACTACCTATCTGTAGCAAAGGGATCTGTCTTAAAGACCCACTACCTATCTGTAGCAAAGGGATCTGTCTTAAAGACCCACTACCTATCTGTAGCAAAGGGATCTGTCTTAAAGACCCTCTACCTCTACCTATCTGTAACAAAGGGATCTGTCTTAAAGACCCTCTACCTATCTGTAACAAAGGGATCTGTCTTAAAGACCCACTACCTATCTGTAGCAAAGGGATCTGTCTTAAAGACCCACTACCTATCTGTAGCAAAGGGATCTGTCTTAAAGACCCTCTACCTATCTGTAGCAAAGGGATCTGTCTTAAAGACCCTCTACCTATCTGTAGCAAAGGGATCTGTCTTAAAGACCCACTACCTATCTGTAACAAAGTGATCTGTCTTAAAGACCCACTACCTATCTGTAGCAAAGGGATCTGTCTTAAAGACCCACTACCTATCTGTAGCAAAGGGATCTGTCTTAAAGACCCACTACCTATCTGTAACAAAGGGATCTGTCTTAAAGACCCACTACCTATCTGTAGCAAAGGGATCTGTCTTAAAGACCCACTACCTATCTGTAGCAAAGGGATCTGTCTTAAAGACCCACTACCTATCTGTAGCAAAGGGATCTGTCTTAAAGACCCTCTACCTATCTGTAACAAAGGATCTGTCTTAAAGACCCACTACCTATCTACTAGCAAAGTGATCTGTCTTAAAGACCCTCTACCTATCTGTAGCAAAGGGATCTGTCTTAAAGACCCACTACCTATCTGTAACAAAGGGATCTGTCTTAAAGACCCTCTACCTATCTGTAGCAAAGGGATCTGTCTTAAAGACCCACTACCTATCTGTAGCAAAAGATCTGTCTTAAAGACCCTCTACCTATCTGTAGCAAAGGGATCTGTCTTAAAGACCCACTACCTATCTGTAACAAAGTGATCTGTCTTAAAGACCCTCTACCTATCTGTAGCAAAGGGATCTGTCTTAAAGACCCACTACCTATCTGTAGCAAAGGGATCTGTCTTAAAGACCCACTACCTATCTGTAGCAAAGGGATCTGTCTTAAAGACCCACTACCTATCTGTAAAACAAAGGGATCTGTCTTAAAGACCCACTACCTATATCTGTAACAAAGGGATCTGTCTTAAAGACCCACTACCTATCTGTAGCAAAGGGATCTGTCTTAAAGACCCACTACCTATCTGTAGCAAAGGGATCTGTCTTAAAGACCCACTACCTATCTGTAGCAAAGGGATCTGTCTTAAAGACCCACTACCTATCTGTAGCAAAGGGATCTGTCTTAAAGACCCACTACCTACTGTAACAAAGGGATCTGTCTTAAAGACCCACTACCTATCTGTAGCAAAGGATCTGTCTTAAAGACCCTCTACCTATCTGTAGCAAAGGGATCTGTCTTAAAGACCCACTACCTATCTGTAACAAAGGGATCTGTCTTAAAGACCCACTACCTATCTGTAACAAAGTGATCTGTCTTAAAGACCCTCTACCTATCTGTAGCAAAGGGATCTGTCTTAAAGACCCTCTACCTATCTGTAGCAAAGGGATCTGTCTTAAAGACCCACTACCTATCTGTAGCAAAGGGATCTGTCTTAAAGACCCACTACCTATCTGTAAAAAGGGATCTGTCTTAAAGACCCACTACCTATCTGTAGCAAAGGGATCTGTCTTAAAGACCCCTACCTATCTGTAGCAAAGGGATCTGTCTTAAAGACCCACTACCTATCTGTAGCAAAGGGATCTGTCTTAAAGACCCACTACCTATCTGTAGCAAAGGGATCTGTCTTAAAGACCCACTACCTATCTGTAGCAAAGGGATCTGTCTTAAAGACCCACTACCTATCTGTAACAAAGGGATCTGTCTTAAAGACCCACTACCTATCTGTAGCAAAGGGATCTGTCTTAAAGACCCACTACCTATCTGTAGCAAAGGGATCTGTCTTAAAGACCCACTACCTATCTGTAACAAAGGGATCTGTCTTAAAGACCCACTACCTATCTGTAGCAAAGGGATCTGTCTTAAAGACCCACTACCTATCTGTAGCAAAGGGATCTGTCTTAAAGACCCACTACCTATCTGTAGCAAAGGGATCTGTCTTAAAGACCCACTACCTATCTGTAGCAAAGGGATCTGTCTTAAAGACCCACTACCTATCTGTAGCAAAGGATCTGTCTTAAAGACCCACTACCTATCTGTAGCAAAGGGATCTGTCTTAAAGACCCACTTACAAGGTCTTAAAGACCACTATCTGTAGCAAAGGGATCTGTCTTAAAGACCCACTACCTATCTGTAGCAAAGGGATCTGTCTTAAAGACCCACTACCTATCTGTAGCAAAGGGATCTGTCTTAAAGACCCACTACCTATCTGTAGCAAAGGGATCTGTCTTAAAGACCCACTACCTATCTGTAGCAAAGGGATCTGTCTTAAAGACCCACTACCTATCTGTAGCAAAGGGATCTGTACTTAAAGACTATCTGTAACAAAGGGATCTGTCTTAAAGACCCACTACCTATCTGTAGCAAAGGGATCTGTCTTAAAGACCCACTACCTATCTGTAGCAAAGTGATCTGTCTTAAAGACCCACTACCTATCTGTAACAAAGGGATCTGTCTTAAAGACCCACTACCTATCTGTAGCAAAGTGATCTGTCTTAAAGACCCACTACCTATCTGTAGCAAAGGGATCTGTCTTAAAGACCCACTACCTATCTGTAGCAAAGGGATCTGTCTTAAAGACCCTCTACCTATCTGTAGCAAAGGGATCTGTCTTAAAGACCCACTACCTATCTGTAGCAAAGGGATCTGTCTTAAAGACCCACTACCTATCTGTAGCAAAGTGATCTGTCTTAAAGACCCTCTACCTATCTGTAGCAAAGGGATCTGTCTTAAAGACCCACTACCTATCTGTAACAAAGGGATCTGTCTTAAAGACCCACTACCTATCTGTAGCAAAGGGATCTGTCTTAAAGACCCTCTACCTATCTGTAGCAAAGGGATCTGTCTTAAAGACCCACTACCTATCTGTAGCAAAGGGATCTGTCTTAAAGACCCACTACCTATCTGTAGCAAAGGGATCTGTCTTAAAGACCCACTACCTATCTGTAGCAAAGGGATCTGTCTTAAAGACCCTCTACCTATCTGTAGCAAAGGGATCTGTCTTAAAGACCCACTACCTATCTGTAGCAAAGGGATCTGTCTTAAAGACCCACTACCTATCTGTAACAAAGGGATCTGTCTTAAAGACCCACTACCTATCTGTAACAAAGGGATCTGTCTTAAAGACCCACTACCTATCTGTAGCAAAGGATCTGTCTTAAAGACCCACTACCTATCTGTAGCAAAGGGATCTGTCTTAAAGACCCACTACCTATCTGTAGCAAAGGGATCTGTCTTAAAGACCCACTACCTATCTGTAGCAAAGGGATCTGTCTTAAAGACCCACTACCTATCTGTAACAAAGGGATCTGTCTTAAAGACCCTCTACCTATCTGTAGCAAAGGGATCTGTCTTAAAGACCCACTACCTATCTGTAGCAAAGGGATCTGTCTTAAAGACCCACTACCTATCTGTAGCAAAGGGATCTGTCTTAAAGACCCTCTACCTATCTGTAGCAAAGTGATCTGTCTTAAAGACCCTCTACCTATCTGTAGCAAAGGGATCTGTCTTAAAGACCCACAACATCTGACATTAAAGCCCTAGGGATCTGTAACAAAGGGATCTGTCTTAAAGACCCTCTACCTATCTGTAGCAAAGTGATCTGTCTTAAAGACCCTCTACCTATCTGTAGCAAAGGGATCTGTCTTAAAGACCCACTACCTACCTGTAACAAAGGGATCTGTCTTAAAGACCCACTACCTATCTGTAGCAAAGGGATCTGTCTTAAAGACCCACTACCTATCTGTAGCAAAGGGATCTGTCTTAAAGACCCACTACCTATCTGTAAGAAAGGGATCTGTCTTAAAGACCCACTACCTATCTGTAGCAAAGGGATCTGTCTTAAAGACCCACTACCTATCTGTAGCAAAGGGATCTGTCTTAAAGACCCTCTACCTATCTGTAGCAAAGGGATCTGTCTTAAAGACCCACTACCTATCTGTAACAAAGTGATCTGTCTTAAAGACCCACTACCTATCTGTAACAAAGGGATCTGTCTTAAAGACCCTCTACCTATCTGTAGCAAAGGGATCTGTCTTAAAGACCCACTACCTATCTGTAACAAAGGGATCTGTCTTAAAGACCCACTACCTATCTGTAGCAAAGGGATCTGTCTTAAAGACCCACTACCTATCTGTAGCAAAGGGATCTGTCTTAAAGACCCACTACCTATCTGTAACAAAGGGATCTGTCTTAAAGACCCACTACCTATCTGTAACAAAGGGATCTGTCTTAAAGACCCACTACCTATCTGTAGCAAAGGGATCTGTCTTAAAGACCCACTACCTATCTGTAGCAAAGGGATCTGTCTTAAAGACCCACTACCTATCTGTAGCAAAGGGATCTGTCTTAAAGACCCACTACCTATCTGTAGCAAAGGGATCTGTCTTAAAGACCCACTACCTATCTGTAACAAAGGGATCTGTCTTAAAGACCCACTACCTATCTGTAGCAAAGGGATCTGTCTTAAAGACCCACTACCTATCTGTAGCAAAGTGATCTGTCTTAAAGACCCACTACCTATCTGTAGCAAAGGGATCTGTCTTAAAGACCCACTACCTATCTGTAACAAAGGGATCTGTCTTAAAGACCCACTACCTATCTGTAGCAAAGGGATCTGTCTTAAAGACCCTCTACCTATCTGTAGCAAAGGGATCTGTCTTAAAGACCCACTACCTATCTGTAGCAAAGGGATCTGTCTTAAAGACCCACTACCTACCAATCTGTAACAAAGGGATCTGTCTTAAAGACCCACTACCTATCTGTAGCAAAGGGATCTGTCTTAAAGACCCTCTACCTATCTGTAGCAAAGTGATCTGTCTTAAAGACCCTCTACCTATCTGTAGCAAAGGGATCTGTCTTAAAGACCCACTACCTACCCGTAACAAAGGGATCTGTCTTAAAGACCCACTACCTATCTGTAGCAAAGGGATCTGTCTTAAAGACCCACTACCTATCTGTAACAAAGGGATCTGTCTTAAAGACCCACTACCTATCTGTAACAAAGGGATCTGTCTTAAAGACCCTCTACCTATCTGTAGCAAAGGGATCTGTCTTAAAGACCCACTACCTATCTGTAGCAAAGGGATCTGTCTTAAAGACCCACTACCTATCTGTAACAAAGGGATCTGTCTTAAAGACCCACTACCTATCTGTAGCAAAGGGATCTGTCTTAAAGACCCACTACCTATCTGTAGCAAAGGGATCTGTCTTAAAGACCCACTACCTATCTGTAGCAAAGGGATCTGTCTTAAAGACCCTACCTATCTGTACAAAGGATCTGTCTTAAACCACTATGTAGCAAAGGGATCTGTCTTAAAGACCCACTACCTATCTGTAACAAAGGGATCTGTCTTAAAGACCCACTACCTATCTGTAGCAAAGGGATCTGTCTTAAAGACCCACTACCTATCTGTAGCAAAGGGATCTGTCTTAAAGACCCACTACCTATCTGTAGCAAAGGGATCTGTCTTAAAGACCCACTACCTATCTGTAACAAAGGGATCTGTCTTAAAGACCCACTACCTATCTGTAACAAAGGGATCTGTCTTAAAGACCCTCTACCTATCTGTAGCAAAGTGATCTGTCTTAAAGACCCTCTACCTATCTGTAGCAAAGGGATCTGTCTTAAAGACCCACTACCTCTCTGTAGCAAAGGGATCTGTCTTAAAGACCCACTACCTATCTGTAGCAAAGGGATCTGTCTTAAAGACCCACTACCTATCTGTAGCAAAGGGATCTGTCTTAAAGACCCACTACCTATCTGTAACAAAGGGATCTGTCTTAAAGACCCTCTACCTATCTGTAGCAAAGGGATTGTCTTAAAGACCCACTACCTATCTGTAGCAAAGGGATCTGTCTTAAAGACCCACTACCTATCTGTAGCAAAGGGATCTGTCTTAAAGACCCACTACCTATCTGTAGCAAAGGGATCTGTCTTAAAGACCCTCTACCTATCTGTAGCAAAGGGATCTGTCTTAAAGACCCACTACCTATCTGTAGCAAAGGGATCAAAAGGGATCTGTCTTAAAGACCCACTACCTATCTGTAGCAAAGGGATCTGTCTTAAAGACCCACTACCTATCTGTAACAAAGGGATCTGTCTTAAAGACCCACTACCTATCTGTAGCAAAGGGATCTGTCTTAAAGACCCACTACCTATCTGTAGCAAAGGGATCTGTCTTAAAGACCCACTACCTATCTGTAACAAAGGGATCTGTCTTAAAGACCCTCTACCTATCTGTAGCAAAGTGATCTGTCTTAAAGACCCTCTACCTATCTGTAGCAAAGGGATCTGTCTTAAAGACCCACTACCTACCCGTAACAAAGGGATCTGTCTTAAAGACCCTCTACCTATCTGTAGCAAAGTGATCTGTCTTAAAGACCCTCTACCTATCTGTAGCAAAGGGATCTGTCTTAAAGACCCACTACCTATCTGTAGCAAAGGGATCTGTCTTAAAGACCCACTACCTATCTGTAGCAAAGGGATCTGTCTTAAAGACCCACTACCTATCTGTAACAAAGGGATCTGTCTTAAAGACCCACTACCTACCCATAACAAAGGGATCTGTCTTAAAGACCCTCTACCTATCTGTAGCAAAGTGATCTGTCTTAAAGACCCTCTACCTATCTGTAGCAAAGGGATCTGTCTTAAAGACCCACTACCTATCTGTAGCAAAGGGATCTGTCTTAAAGACCCACTACCTATCTGTAGCAAAGGGATCTGTCTTAAAGACCCACTACCTATCTGTAACAAAGGGATCTGTCTTAAAGACCCTCTACCTATCTGTAGCAAAGGGATCTGTCTTAAAGACCCACTACCTATCTGTAGCAAAGGGATCTGTCTTAAAAAGACCCACTACCTATCTGTAGCAAAGGGATCTGTCTTAAAGACCCACTACCTATCTGTAGCAAAGGGATCTGTCTTAAAGACCCACTACCTATCTGTAGCAAAGGGATCTGTCTTAAAGACCCACTACCTATCTGTAACAAAGGGATCTGTCTTAAAGACCCACTACCTATCTGTAGCAAAGGGATCTGTCTTAAAGACCCTCTACCTATCTGTAGCAAAGGGATCTGTCTTAAAGACCCTCTACCTATCTGTAGCAAAGGGATCTGTCTTAAAGACCCACTACCTATCTGTACAAAGGGATCTTCTTAAAGACCCACTAAGGGATCTGTCTTAAAGACCCACTACCTATCTGTAGCAAAGGGATCTGTCTTAAAGACCCACTACCTATCTGTAGCAAAGGGATCTGTCTTAAAGACCCACTACCTATCTGTAGCAAAGGGATCTGTCTTAAAGACCCTCTACCTATCTGTAACAAAGGGATCTGTCTTAAAGACCCTCTACCTATCTGTAACAAAGGGATCTGTCTTAAAGACCCACTACCTATCTGTAACAAAGGGATCTGTCTTAAAGACCCACTACCTATCTGTAACAAAGGGATCTGTCTTAAAGACCCACTACCTATCTGTAGCAAAGTGATCTGTCTTAAAGACCCACTACCTATCTGTAGCAAAGGGATCTGTCTTAAAGACCCACTACCTACCTGTAACAAAGGGATCTGTCTTAAAGACCCACTACCTATCTGTAACAAAGGGATCTGTCTTAAAGACCCACTACCTATCTGTAACAAAGGGATCTGTCTTAAAGACCCACTACCTATCTGTAACAAAGGGATCTGTCTTAAAGACCCACTACCTATCTGTAACAAAGGGATCTGTCTTAAAGACCCACTACCTATCTGTAACAAAGGGATCTGTCTTAAAGACCCACTACCTATCCGTAACAAAGGGATCTGTCTTAAAGACCCACTACCTATCTGTAACAAAGGGATCTGTCTTAAAGACCCACTACCTATCTGTAACAAAGGGATCTGTCTTAAAGACCCACTACCTATCTGTAACAAAGGGATCTGTCTTAAAGACCCACTACCTATCTACAAAGGGATCTTCTAAGTAACAAAGGGATCTGTCTTAAAGACCCACTACCTACCCGTAACAAAGGGATCTGTCTTAAAGACCCACTACCTATCTGTAACAAAGGGATCTGTCTTAAAGACCCACTACCTATCTGTAACAAAGGGATCTGTCTTAAAGACCCACTACCTATCTGTAACAAAGGGATCTGTCTTAAAGACCCACTACCTACCCGTAACAAAGGGATCTGTCTTAAAGACCCACTACCTACCTGTAACAAAGGGATCTGTCTTAAAGACCCTCACTACCTATCCGTAACAAAGGGATCTGTCTTAAAGACCCACTACTGTAACAAAGGGATAAAGACCCACTACCATCTGTAACAAAGGGATCTGTCTTAAAGACCCACTACCTAATCTGTAGCAAAGGGATCTGTCTTAAAGACCCACTACCTATCTGTAACAAAGGGATCTGTCTTATAGACCCCACTACCTATCCTGTAGCAAAGGGATCTGTCTTAAAGACCCACTACCTATCTGTAGCAAAGGATCTGTCTTAAAGACCCACTACCTATCTGTAGCAAAAGGATCTGTCTTAAAGACCCTCAACCTATCTGTACCAAAGTGATCTGGTCTAAAGACCCTTCTACCTATCAGTAACCAAAGGATCTGTCTAAGGACCCTCTACCTATCTGTAACAAAGGGATCTGTCTTAAAGACCCACTACCTATCTGTAACAAAGTGGCATCTGTCTTAAAGACCCTCTACCTATCTGTAGCAAAGTGATCTGTCTTAAAGACCCACTACCTACCCGTAACAAAGGGATCTGTCTTAAAGACCCACTACCTATCTGTACAAAGGGATCTGTCTTAAAGACCCACTACCAATCTGTAGCAAAGGATCTGGTCTTAAAGACCCACTACCCTATCTGTAACAAAGGGATCTGTCTTAATAGACCCCACTACCTACCGGTAACAAAGGGATCTGTCCTTAAAGACCCACTACCTATCATGTAACAAAGGGATCTGTCTTAAAGACCCTCTACCTATCTGTAGGCAAAAGTAATCTGTCTTAAAGACCCACTACCTCTCTGTAGCAAAGGGGATCTGTCTTAAAAGACCCACTACCTATCTGTAGCAAAGGGATCTGTCTTAAAGACCCACTACCTATCTTAACAAAGGGATCTGTCTTAAAGACCCACTACCTATCTGTAACAAAGGGATCTGTCTTAAAGACCCTCTACCTACTGTAGCAACAGGGATTACGTCTTAAAGACCCACTACCTATCTGTAACAAAGGTATCTGTCTTAAAGACCCTCTACCTAATCTGTAGCAAAGGGATCTGTCTTAAAGACCCACTACCTAATCGTAACAAAGGGATCTGTCTTAAAGACCCACTACCTATCTGTAGCAAAGGATCTGTCTTAAAGACACCACTACCTATCTGTAGCAAAGGGATCTGTCTTAAAGACCGCACTACCTATCTGTAGCAAAGGGATCTGTCTTAAAGACCCCACTACCTATCTGTAGCAAAGGGATCTGTCTTAAAGACCCACTACCTATCTGTAGACAAAGGGATCTGTCTTAAAGACCCTCTACCTATCTGTAGCAAAAGGATCTGTCCTTAAAGACCTAATCCGTAACAAAAGGGATCTGTCTATAGACCCACTAACCTACCGTAACAAAGGGATCTTCTTAACGACACACACCTACCCGTAACAAAGGGATCTGTCTTATTCGACCCCACTTCTATCCGTACAAAGGGATTCAGTCTTATAAGACACACTACCTACCTGTAACAAAGGGATCTTTCGTTAAAGACTCCACTACCTACTGAAACAAAGGGATCTGTCTATAGACCCACTTACCTTAGTAGCCCTTTAGTATATGGAGAACTTTGTGATATTCAACATTCTAGTACCAGTAGGCCTTTAATATGGAGAACTTTGTGATATTCAACATTCTAGTAGCCCTTTAATATGGAGAACTTTGTGATATTCAACATTCTAGTAGCCCTTTAATATGGTGAAATTTGTGATATTCAACATTCTAGTAGGCCTTTAATATGGAGAACTTTGTGATATTCAACATTCTAGTCAGGCCTTTAATATGGAGAACTTTGTGATATTCAACATTCTAGTAGGCCTTTAATATGGAGAACTTTGTGATATTCAACATTCTAGTAGCCCTTTAATATGGAGAACTTTGTGATATTCAACATTCTAGTACCCCTTTAATATGGAGAACTTTGTGATATTCAACATTCTAGTAGCCCTTTCATATGGAGAACTTTGTGATATTCAACATTCTAGTACCAGGTAGGCCTTTAATATGGAGAACTTTGTGATATTCAACATTCTAGTAGCCCTTTAATATGGAGAACTTTGTGATATTCAACATTCTAGTACCAGGTAGGCCTTTAATATGGAGAACTTTGTGATATTCAACATTCTAGTAGCCCTTTAATATGGAGAACTTTGTGATATTCAACATTCTAGTAGCCCTTTAATATGGAGAACTTTGTGATATTCAACATTCTAGTAGCCCTTTAATATGGAGAACTTTGTGATATTCAACATTCTAGTAGCCTTTAATATGGTGAAATTTGTGATATTCAACATTCTAGTAGGTAGGCCTTTCATATGGAGAACTTTGTGATATTCAACATTCTAGTAGGCCTTTCATATGGAGAACTTTGTGATATTCAACATTCTAGTACCAGGTGCCTTTAATATGAAGAACTTTGTGATATTCAACATTCTAGTAGCCCTTTAATATGGAGAACTTTGTGATATTCAACATTCTAGTAGCCCTTTAATATGGTGAAAACTTTGTGATATTCAACATTCTAGTAGGCCTTTCATATGGAGAACTTTGTGATATTCAACATTCTAGTAGGCCTTTAATATGGAGAACTTTGTGATATTCAACATTCTAGTAGGCCTTTAATATGGAGAACTTTGTGATATTCAACATTCTAGTAGGCCTTTAATATGGAGAACTTTGTGATATTCAACATTCTAGTAGCCCTTTAATATGGAGAACTTTGTGATATTCAACATTCTAGTAGAGGCCTTTAATATGGAGAACTTTGTGATATTCAACATTCTAGTAGCCCTTTAATATGGAGAACTTTGTGATATTCAACATTCTAGTAGCCCTTTAATATGGTGAAATTTGTGATATTCAACATTCTAGTAGCCTTTCATATGGAGAACTTTGTGATATTCAACATTCTAGTAGGCCTTTAATATGGAGAACTTTGTGATATTCAACATTCTAGTAGGCCTTTAATATGGAGAACTTTGTGATATTCAACATTCTAGTAGCCCTTTAATATGGAGAACTTTGTGATATTCAACATTCTAGTAGGCCTTTCATATGGAGAACTTTGTGATATTCAACATTCTAGTAGGCCTTTAATATGGAGAACTTTGTGATATTCAACATTCTAGTAGCCCTTTAATATGGAGAACTTTGTGATATTCAACATTTAGTATAATATGGAGAACTTTGTGATATTCAACATTCTAGTAGGCCTTTCATATGGAGAACTTTGTGATATTCAACATTCTAGTAGGCCTTTAATATGGAGAACTTTGTGATATTCAACATTCTAGTAGGCCTTTAATATGGAGAACTTTTGTGATATTCAACATTCTAGTAGCCCTTTAATATGGAGAACTTTGTGATATTCAACATTCTAGTAGGCCTTTCATATGGAGAACTTTGTGATATTCAACATTCTAGTAGGCCTTTAATATGGAGAACTTTGTGATATTCAACATTCTAGTAGGCCTTTAATATGGAGAACTTTGTGATATTCAACATTCTAGTAGCCCTTTAATATGGTGAACTTTGTGATATTCAACATTCTAGTAGGCCCTTTCATATGGAGAACTTTGTGATATTCAACATTCTAGTAGGCCTTTCATATGGAGAACTTTGTGATATTCAACATTCTAGTAGCCCTTTAATATGGAGAATTTTGTGATATTCAACATTCTAGTACCAGGTAGGCCTTTAATATGGAGAACTTTGTGATATTCAACATTCTAGTAGGCCTTTCATATGGAGAACTTTGTGATATTCAACATTCTAGTACCAGGTAGGCCTTTAATATGGAGAACTTTGTGATATTCAACATTCTAGTAGCCCTTTAATATGGAGAACTTTGTGATATTCAACATTCTAGTAGTCCTTTAATATGGTGAAATTTGTGATATTCAACATTCTAGTAGGCCTTTCATATGGAGAACTTTGTGATATTCAACATTCTAGTAGGCCTTTAATATGGGAGAACTTTGTGATATTCAACATTCTAGTAGGCCTTTAATATGGAGAACTTTGTGATATTCAACATTCTAGTAGGCCTTTAATATGGAGAACTTTGTGATATTCAACATTCTAGTAGCCCTTTAATATGGAGAACTTTGTGATATTCAACATTCTAGTAGCCCTTTAATATGGAGAACTTTGTGATATTCAACATTCTAGTAGTAGCCTTTAATATGGAGAACTTTGTGATATTCAACATTCTAGTAGCCCTTAATATGGAGAACTTTGTGATATTCAACATTCTAGTAGCCCTTTAATATGGAGAACTTTGTGATATTCAACATTCTAGTAGGCCTTTAATATGGAGAACTTTGTGATATTCAACATTCTAGTAGGCCTTTAATATGGAGAACTTTGTGATATTCAACATTCTAGTAGGCCTTTAATATGGAGAACTTTGTGATATTCAACATTCTAGTAGGCCTTTAATATGGAGAACTTTGTGATATTCAACATTCTAGTAGGCCTTTAATATGGAGAACTTTGTGATATTCAACATTCTAGTAGCCCTTTAATATGGAGAACTTTGTGATATTCAACATTCTAGTAGCCCTTTAATATGGAGAACTTTGTGATATTCAACATTCTAGTGCCTTTAATATGGGAATTTGTGATATTCACCTTCTAGTAGATTTCATATGGAGAACTTTGTGATATTCAACATTCTAGTAGGCCTTTAATATGGAGAACTTTGTGATATTCAACATTCTAGTAGGCCTTTAATATGGAGAACTTTGTGATATTCAACATTCTAGTACCAGGTAGGCCTTTAATATGGAGAATTTGTGATATTCAACATTCTAGTAGGCCTTTCATATGGAGAACTTTGTGATATTCAACATTCTAGTACCCTTTAATATGGAGAATTTGTGATATTCAACATTCTAGTACTAGGCCTTTAATATGGAGAACTTTGTGATATTCAACATTCTAGTAGGCCTTTAATATGGAGAAACTTTGTGATATTCAACATTCTAGTAGGCCTTTAATATGGAGAACTTTGTGATATTCAACATTCTAGTGGCCTTTAATATGGAGAACTTTGTGATATTCATGTAGTAGAATATGGAGAACTTTGTGATATTCAACATTCTAGTAGCCTTTAATATGGAGAACTTTGTGATATTCAACATTCTAGTAGGCCTTTAATATGGAGAACTTTGTGATATTCAACATTCTAGTAGGCCTTTAATATGGAGAACTTTGTGATATTCAACATTCTAGTAGGCCTTTAATATGGAGAACTTTGTGATATTCAACATTCTAGTAGGCCTTTAATATGGAGAACTTTGTGATATTCAACATTCTAGTAGGCCTTTAATATGGAGAACTTTGTGATATTCAACATTCTAGTAGGCCTTTAATAGGAGAACTTTGTGATATTCAACATTCTAGTAGGCCTTTAATATGGAGAACTTTGTGATATTCAACATTCTAGTAGGCCTTTAATATGGAGAACTTTGTGATATTCAACATTCTAGTAGGCCTTTAATATGGAGAACTTTGTGATATTCAACATTCTAGTAGGCCTTTAATATGGAGAACTTTGTGATATTCAACATTCTAGTAGGCCTTTAATATGGAGAACTTTGTGATATTCAACATTCTAGTAGGCCTTTAATATGGAGAACTTTGTGATAAGGAGAACTTTGTGATATTCAACATTCTAGTAGGCCTTTAATATGGTGAAATTTGTGATATTCAACATTCTAGTAGGCCTTTAATATGGAGAACTTTGTGATATTCAACATTCTAGTAGCCCTTTAATATGGAGAATTTTGTGATATTCAACATTCTAGTACCAGGTAGGCCTTTAATATGGAGAACTTTGTGATATTCAACATTCTAGTAGGCCTTTAATATGGAGAACTTTGTGATATTCAACATTCTAGTAGGCCTTTAATATGGAGAACTTTGTGATATTCAACATTCTAGTAGGCCTTTAATATGGAGAACTTTGTGATATTCAACATTCTAGTAGGCCTTTAATATGGAGAACTTTGTGATATTCAATATTGGGCCTTTAAAGGACTTTGTGATGTATGGTTTGGGCCTTTAAGGATATGATGGTTTGGGTCATGGCTCCCAAACCCATCAATTTTTAGATCACCTGAGACGAAGTCTCAAGTGACCTATTCCAATCGCCTTTTATCCGTTGTTGTGCTTTGCGTGTCCATAAACAATTTACATTTTCGACTTCTTCTCCAAAACTGCTAAAGCAATGTCAATAAAATTTTGAACAAACCTTCTAAGGCATAAGGCCAATCAAAATTGTGAATTATATGACCCCCACCCCCCAGGGGGCTATGGGAGGGGCCAAAAGGGGTAAAATTGACTTAAATTTCAAAAATCTTCTTCTCCATTCACAGATGTGGTAGAATCAAATACTCTTCGTAGATAGAAAGGTTGCAAGGCCTTCTACAACAATTGTGAATTATATGACCCTGGGGTCTCGGGTTTCCCCCTGGAAAGGGGTTAAGTTTACTGTAGTTTATATAGGCAAAACACATTTTTGAGCATAATTTGGTCATTTATTGTAGGACATAATCAAATATTGTCAGAATTATCCCTATGAGATTGACGTTGAATCCTATTAACAAATTTTCTATGACTGACCCTGAGGGACCTTAGGGGTGGGACCAAAAGGGGTCAAATAGGCTATAACTTCAAAAATCTTCTTCTGAATTTCTGGAACTGATAGATTCAAATATTCTTCATAGATCGAAAGGTCTTATTATGACCCTGGGGTCTCATCATATCCATGTTGGTCCTGGCTGTCCCCAGGGGCTAGAGGGTGAGGCCTAAAGGGGGTCAAAATGGCTAAAATTTCAAAAATCTTCATCTGAATTCACAGATTCGATGGAACTAAATAACCTTCATAGATTAGAAAATCAAATTCATAAAATCACTGACTGACTTCAAGGGCCTGATGGGCAAATATATAGTGTTTATATGCATGTCTTTGTTTCATTCTGTATCTGAACTCAGGTGACCGTTAAGGCCCATGGGCCTCTTGTTAAACTAAGTTAAATTAAGTTTGAATTTCAGCTGTGTTTGTAGATTATGTTATGGTTTTTCCACCTTCTACAAAGTTCAAGCATACTGTGAATTCTTTTCAGAACCGAAGCATTGACCATTCTACTGGCAGTCATGGAGTACCAGGAATATTTGTCAAGTATGATCTGAATTCTCTAAAAATTCGTGTGAGTGAAGTACATCGTCCATTTGGGCAGTTTCTGATACGGCTGGTTGGTATCGTCGGAGGCATATTTTCTGTATCAGGTGAGTTACATTCTGTTTTCCATTTACGGTTGGATTTTGTAACTAATTAAGTTTAAACCAAACATTTTTCATTATAATGACCTTGTCATGTGAAGGCATCTGTACTTTGGTGTCAAGACTTCAGTGTTCAACATGTTAGTTTCTTGGTTCTGTACTTTGCTGTCTTTAGTGTTCAACATGTTAGTTATTTGGTTCTGTACGTTTCTGTCTTTAGTGTTCAACATGTTAGTTTCTTGGTTCTGTACTTTGCTGTCTTTAGTGTTCAACATGTTAGTTTTTTGGTTCTGTACTTTGCTGTCTTTAGTGTTCAACATGTTTGTTTTTTGGTTCTGTACTTTGCTGTCTTTAGTGTTCAACATGTTTGTTTTTTGGTTCTGTACTTTGCTGTCTTTAGTGTTCAACATGTTAGTTTTTTGGTTCTGTACTTTTCTGTCTTTAGTGTTTAACATGTTAGTTATTTGGTTCTGTACGTTTCTGTCTTTAGTGTTCAACATGTTAGTTTCTTGGTTCTGTACTTTGCTGTCTTTAGTGTTCAACATGTTAGTTTTTTGGTTCTGTACTTTGCTGTCTTTAGTGTTCAACATGTTAGTTTCTTGGTTCTGTACTTTGCTGTCTTTAGTGTTCAACATGTTAGTTTTTTGGTTCTGTACTTTGCTGTCTTTAGTGTTCAACATGTTAGTTTTTTGGTTCTGTACTTTTCTGTCTTTAGTGTTTAACATGTTCGTTTTTTTTGTTCTGTACTTTTCTGTCTTTAGTGTTTAACATGTTCGTTTTTTGGTTCTGTACGTTTCTGTCTTTAGTGTTTAACATGTTCGTTTTTTGGTTCTGTACTTTGCTGTCTTTAGTGTTCAACATGTTTGTTTTTTGGTTCTGTACTTTGCTGTCTTTAGTGTTCAACATGTTTGTTTTTTGGTTCTGTACTTTGCTGTCTTTAGTGTTCAACATGTTTGTTTTTTGGTTCTGTACTTTGCTGTCTTTAGTGTTCAACATGTTAGTTATTTGGTTCTGTACGTTTCTGTCTTTAGTGTTCAACATGTTAGTTATTTGGTTCTGTACGTTTCTGTCTCTAGTGTTCAACATGTTAGTTATTTGGTTCTGTACATTTCTGTCTTCAGTGTTCAACATGTTAGTTTCTTGGTTCTGTACGTTTCTGTCTTTAGTGTTCAACATGTTAGTTATTTGGTTCTGTACTATGCTGTCTTTAGTGTTCAACATGTTAGTTATTTGGTTCTGTACTTTTCTGTCTTTAGTGTTCAACATGTTCGTTTTTTGGTTCTGTACGTTTCTGTCTTTAGTGTTCAACATGTTCGTTTTTTGGTTCTGTACTTTGCTGTCTTTAGTGTTCAACATGTTAGTTATTTGGTTCTGTACGTTTCTGTCTTTAGTGTTTAACATGTTCGTTTTTTGGTTCTGTACGTTTCTGTCTTTAGTGTTCAACATGTTAGTTATTTGGTTCTGTACGTTTCTGTCTTTAGTGTTTAACATGTTAGTTATTTGGTTCTGTACGTTTCTGTCTTTAGTGTTTAACATGTTAGTTATTTGGTTCTGTACGTTTCTGTCTTTAGTGTTCAACATGTTCGTTTTTTGGTTCTGTACTTTGCTGTCTTTAGTGTTCAACATGTTAGTTATTTGGTTCTGTACTTTGCTGTCTTTAGTGTTCAACATGTTTGTTTTTTGGTTCTGTACTTTTCTGTCTTTAGTGTTCAACATGTTAGGTATTTGGTTCTGTACTTTGCTGTCTTTAGTGTTCAACATGTTAGTTATTTGGTTCTGTACGTTTCTGTCTTTAGTGTTCAACATGTTAGTTATTTGGTTCTGTACTTTGCTGTCTTTAGTGTTCAACATGTTAGTTATTTGGTTCTGTGTCACATATGATACATCAGTCTTTTACAGTGATAATTTATGCTCTGTGTACGAATCCATCAAATTAACTGTACATCCTTTTGTGTATTTACAGGAATAATGCATTCCCTTGGAGGTATTCTAACAGATTTTATTTGCTGTAAGTTCAAACTTGGACAATACAAAGAAGAAGACATACCAAGTAGTACGGCCACCTCAATTACAGACAATTTTCCCTCAGAACAAATTCCTGGTGTGAATTTACTGGCAACAGACAGCTGATGTTTGTGACGATAGATAATTATATATATTTTAAATAATTGTATGAATGCTGATTCCAGGGATTGTTTTAGGTACTTATTTTGTCATATTTATACTCAAATGTTCCTTTTGCTGTATGAATGGGAGGATTGACCAGTGTGTGACCAGACTTAATACCCAGGAACATGCATATTTAATTGACAATTGAAAACAAGGGAGCTTATTTGAGGTTAATATTGGTAAACATTCCTAGAGAGTAAACAAACTATTTCAGTGTGCGATTTCACGTATTTCGCAGTCGATCAAATACAGTGAAAAAAAATTGCCACTAAAAAACGAGATGAGTTCATATCACTACAAAGATTTGTTAGCCATCAAAACGTGAAATTAAATCACTGTGAGAATAAATTGGCAGTATTTAAATTGTTATAGATTAATTTACTGTCATTCATCCATAGATTTGGTGCTTCAGGACACAAGAATAAAATGTAATATTTCATGTAATGCATGTGTGTATTTATCATTGTACAAGATAAAAGATGGTCCATGTAGTTTACATTTGTGGTCATTCTTCTGTGTAAAGATGGTCCATGGAGTTTACATTTGTGGTCATTCTTCTGTGTTTGGGTTTGAGTGGGGGAATGTATTGAGGGACTATTTTGGTGGAAAGTCAATCTTGTGTTTATATGCCTTTTCCATAAAATGTAACGTGTACATACTGTGTCTTTTTTGCCCATTTATAATGTCACCTCTTTGTCCTAATTACATTTGAAGGTGGCTGACATTTTTTGTTTATAACTGTACACATCATAACGTATTGTTATACCCTTATAAAATATTTTCTTTATAAACTCTATGGACAAAATTGCCAATAAATGTACTGTTCCGTCGAGCAGGCCAAAGAACTGCTAAAATCGACTGTTGAAATGTGTTGTTGGACTGGAGTGACGTCACACCTACAATTTGTGACATCAATGCATTGTTTTGAGTCAATGGGTATAACAAAACAGTTATCGACTGGGTTTTTGGGCAACAGATGATTGCCTTTGGCCTCGGGCAACAGTTTGTCTTCGGGTCCAACAAATCATCTGTTGCCCTCAACCCCGGTCAACAACTGTATACTGTTGATACATGTGCAGTATGCTGTTGTGTTTTGTTCTGCTATCATTTGCTATCCATCTGCATGACGATTCAAGTTTTTATTTGAAGCACTAGAATTTTGTTCAAGCAAAAATAAACTTTGTGATGGCTACTGAAAGCTTAAACCCAGCTAGTAAATTGTCCTTTGTTGTACATTCTATATGACCATTATGTTAAAGATGCTACACCGCTGACGCATGGTTTTTAGCTCACCTGGCCCAAAGGGCCGGTGAGCTTATGTCATGGCGCGGCGTCCGTCGTCCATCCTTCCATCCGTCCGTCAACATTTCCTTTAAATCGCTACTAGTCATAGAGTTCTGCATGGACTGTAACCAAATTTGGCCACAAACATCCGTGGGGGAAGGGGAACAGAACTGGTATAAATTTTGGCTCTGACCCCCTGGGGGCAGGAGGGGCGGGGCCCAATAGGGGAAATAGAGGTAAATCCTATAAATCGCTATTTGTCCTAGAGTTCTGCATGGATTGGAACCAAATTTTACCACAGACATCCTTGGGGGAAGGGGAATAGAGTTTGTATAAATTTTGGCTCTGACACCTGGGGGCAGGAGGGGCAGGGCCCAATATGGGAAATAGCGGTAAATCCAGTCATATAGTTCTGCTTGGATTTTTAACCAAATTTGGCCCAGAAACATCCTTGGGATTAACAGAATTCGTATAAATTTTGGCTTTGACCCCCAGGAGCAGAAAGAGTGGGGCCCAATAGGGGAATTAGAGGTAAATATTCAAATTCCTTCAGAAAAGAAACAATGAACCTATATTCAGAACATTCCTAGGCATTGCAAACCAGGTGAGCGATACAGGCCCTCTGGGCCTCTTGTTTTTTTCTCTTATCAAAAACAGGAGCAGACAAAATAATATTTTTCTTCATTTACAAAAGTTACTTACCTTACACCATTACCAACATGGAAAAGTTTGAGCTTCTTATTTTACTTTAATATGTAAATATCAAAAATAATTGTGTCCCAAACAAATTTCATGGCACTATGCCCTATATGGAATTAAGTACTGATTGCACTTGCACCAAAACAAATTATTTGATGTGTATTTTTGTTTTAATTACACATTTATACACCATTAAACTTCAATTATTGTTCAAATGATGGGTATCATTTATGCTCTGTTGGTGGTGGAGTATCTTTAAATACTTGACACCAAGAGTACATTATCTTACTCTGCTGTCCATTTATGGACAGTCATATCAAAAAATATGGACAATATCTTTAAGCAAAAGAAAAAATTCTGTTGTAAGGAAAACCAAACAATTTGAATATTGTTAAAACAAATATTAATTTTGTTCGAAATGCTGAAAGAGGCTATAGTATTGTTTCCTTTTCCAATCATATCTCCCATTGTGCCTTATCGTAAAACTTCATTCTAAATGTACTTTGTAGACAGTTGTTTTATTGGGGTTTGTTTTTGATACTAAACACAATTTATTGTATTATGCTTTAATAAAGAATGTATACCGTATTCGACCCAATAAGCGCCCAAGGCGTTTAAACAATTGAAGAAAATGAAAAGGTGCTAATAAGACGGGAAATAAATACAGTTTTGTGTAGTTGTGTAGTTTTGGTCTTTTATTTATGCCTGGGCAATTGAAATCGAGGCCTCAAAAAAGGAAGGGGTGCTTATAGGGACATATGCATTTATTGGGTCGAATACGGTACATGTTTTTGTGTATTGAATATCAACTTATTACATGTACATGTATTCAGTAATTGAAAGTAGACATTAAATCAAATGTTCATTAGAAATCCAACAATAAAATTGTTTTTTATAAAAATTTGAAATTGTTTTGCTTTTCTTGTCATAGAAAAACTTACAGGGGTAGCTATGAAATGCGGAATTTATTTGCACAGGGATCAAACTGCGCTGAATTTAGGAAATACAGCTATCGCCACATCCATGCTGGAGGTTCGGTTATGCTGCTAATTACATTCAATACTTTACCTATAGACCTTAATTCAAAGAAAATGTATGTATGTTTCCTAAAAGTCTATTGAAATATTTCTTGATTCAAAACTATATAGTAAGATAAGTCATGATTTAAATAGCACCCTGTGACTACTGTATGGTTTATAGTAAATTCACTTTTGATAGCGATTTCGACAACAAACCATACAGAAGCCCGAAAGTCATGATTGTACACAATCTTGCAAACATCCCAACAATTATGTTGGATTGTTTCTTCATCTGTTCAACTTTTATTAGCAGTTCTGAATCCTTTCATAATTCACCAGTCAACTCTAATGAAAGTGACTGTAAGAACAGGACATTTATCATACCCTGGTATACAAAAATCAAACTATTAAACCAAATCTGTTTTGACTAATTTTACCTTTAAGAGCAGACTCGCATCTGATGAGGTAGCCGTGAGTATCTGAAAGCCTACACTTGTATCCATTGAAATCTAAGAAGAAAAATACTCCCTCTTTTAAAGACTGGTTATCAGTAGAAATATTGTCCTCTTGTGATATTACAGCATATATATAGGACCTTATATAAGTGTTAATTTCATATGAGATTTTATGAAATGAGTCTAAGGAATTTGCGATTCTTGGCAAGCAAAAAGTTTGAGCCTAGTTTCGTAAAATCTCTTCTAGTCATGAAAAATTGAAGAGATCACTTAACTATAACAGCCTATACTTGGAAGAATTTCAATGGTTAAATGTGTTGCTAAAATCCAAATGTCATGTTATTGTTTACCGACATATTATAAATGAAATTTCAGCTAATGAAAAGTGCTACAAGGTCCTGTTTTATAAACATTTCTTAACTTTCAGGGGTTATCTTAAAATACTCCTTAGGAAAGCATTACAGAAGTTAATAAGGAAAAATCTTAAATTAAGGAGTTTTTGTACTAACCATTCGCCAACACTCATCTTACGTGATCACTCAGTTACCATATATGGAGGTGTGGAATCTACTTTAAGAGTCTAGATGATAAAGACACTGCCCTTCAAAAGTTCTGTTACACGTGCAGTGTTACAAATATATATTAAGTACAGAAATTGTTGTGTTGTTGTATACAGTGGAACTTGGTTGATACGAACTCGGATAATTCGATAACCCGGCTTAATACGAAGTGCTTTGACGGTCCCGATCGAATTCCCTCTTTATTTTTGTTTAAAGAACTCGGAAAATTCAAATTTGAAAAAATCAAAGAACTTAATACGAAGTAAATTTTGGATCCGAATGACAAAAATCATACATAAAATGTTCTTATAACTCGAAATGAGATTTTTAGGACAACGAATTCGCCGAAAATGCCGATTTGTTTTTCATAAATCTGCCGTAGAACAGCATTTCAAAATATATATAAAGGTTTTCTTGTTATAAATTTGCAACTACCATCGGCAATTTTGACATCTCTCTTGTTCACATCGTTTTTACGACATGGAACTAGTCTATATATACCAAATAAAGAGATAGTCAGTAGACACAAGAACTCTTTTAATTCGAACACTCGGATAACTCGAAGTTTTATCTCGGTCCCTTCGAGTTCGTATTAACCGATTTCCACTGTATATGACGTAGAGACATTGATTAACTGTATAACTGTATTCAATTGGCATGGTAAACAAAACACGTTAGTACACAGCAGTCATCTTGGCAGGTAACCCCGAAGTGAGGCTCCGCTATAGTGTGTATAAATAAAGTGCTTATGTAGTATAACTACATGTATACTCTGTTTCATATAATGTAGCTCTAGTACATATACCTATGTATAACACTACAGAAATATGTAAACCTTTTTGATACAGACATCAGTATATATTACGTATAACTCTACAGAAATATGTAAACCTTTTTGATACAGACATCAGTATATATTATGTATAACTCTACAGAAATATGTAAACCTTTTTGATACAGACATCAGTATATATTATGAACTCTACAGAAATATGTAAACCTTTTTGATACAGACATCAGTATATATTATGAACTCTACAGAAATATGTAAACCTTTTTGATACAGACATCAGTATATATTATGAACTCTACAGAAATATGTAAACCTTTTTGATACAGACATCAGTATATATTATGTATCAACTAATTCATCTTCTCTAATTCATTAATTGTTTTTTCGAGAGTTTTCTATGAGAGAAATTGCCAGCAAATTTTAACATGTGTAAGAGAACTTTTGGAGGGCAGTGTATATAAATATATTTTTCAAAATCCCTTGAAATAATTTGATTGAGCTAGAGCTATGTTAATTATGACCAAAGAATACTCCATAAACAACTCATTTATTACAATTGTTCAGCCATTAAAAACCGACAATGTTTCATCAAGATAATGAACAAAAATAAGAATGAAGAACTTTGTCATCATTTCTTAGTTGAGTGTTTCTCTGAGTAAGTCAATGTTTGGTGGCTGCTCGTAACTTTGCAGACCTGGCCCGTGGATTACGTTCACATTCCGATGATGAAGGAATGATTACCTTTTTACTCATTGGGTCCCATCGTTTGTTTAGAATCTCTTCGAGTTCAGCTGAGGAAACGCGTTGTTTGAATCTCATTTCATGGAGACTCAGGTTTGGTTTCGTGTCCAGATCAATGTCATGAAAGTGTCGTTTTACGATACGATCCTCAAGGGAATGAAAGGTCAAGGTCACACATCTTCCTCGAGCACGAAGATAATAATTTGCCACTTCTAGTCCATTGTTTAACTCATTTAGCTCATTATTGACAAAAATTCGGAGTGCCATGAAAGTTTGTGTAGCAACATGTGATGAGCGGTTTAATTTGTCTCTCCGGCCGTAGTGTAAAATACTGTAACAGAAACAGTGGATATCTTAATTTAGTCTTTCTTATCCTCCATAGGAAACATACCAAGACTTGTATTTTTGATTCTTGGTAAAAGCATAATGAAAACTACAAACTTTTCAGACATAAATGAAACAGCTGTATAGAATAGATTATAAAACAGTTTACAGAAACATAACCTTGATCTTCTATTTGGACTTCTTCTTTATCAACCAAAAGATCGGTGTATATTGATTCATATTACAGTGCAACTTGTCAAAACTGGTCCTTGTCTAATCTGGAGCCCTGTGTATTACGGCATAATTATATGGTATTTTTTCCAACTTAATTTATAGAACAGTTAAAATCTGTATAATATGGACATAGAACAGTTAAATCCTGTATAATATGGACATAGAACAGTTAAATCCTGTATAATATAGACATAGAACAGTTAAATCCTGTATAATATGGACATAGAACAGTTAAATCCTGTATAATATAGACAGTTAAATCCTGTATAATATGGACCGTTAAATCCTGTATAATATGGACAGTTAAATCCTGTATAATATGGACATAGAACAGTTAAATCCTGTATAATATGGACATAGAACAGTTAAATCCTGTATAATATGGACATAGAACAGTTAAATCCTGTATAATATAGACAGTTAAATCCTGTATAATATGGACAGTTAAATCCTGTATAATATGGAAAGTTAAATCCTGTATAATATGGACATAGAATAGCTAAATCCTGTATAATATGAACAATTAATTCTGTATAATATGGACCTAGAATAGTTAAATCCTGTATAATATGGAATCCTGGCTATACCGATCTCGGTGACATCCAGTTTAGACAGGTTACACTGTGTTTGATACAGAGAAACACTAGAGGTTCACATATTACTTGTTAGTGATCCTGTTCTTACTTTTATAGCCTTGATATAGAATACTTACTCAGGGAAGGCGCTGGCTATTATGTCAGCAAGTTGTTGTGTGCGAGAGATTCTTCCAAATGCAGACCTTGCCTCTACAATAGCATGGGCTATCCTCATGGCACTTTTCTCGCCACTGTATTTTTTGATGATGAAGGCAAGCTCCTCCTGGTCAAAACTGTTGACTACATCAGCTGCGGTGGGCTCCTTGTTGTCACTGTAATCAAGTTGGTCTGAGATTATGTAAGAAGAATGAATGTTAAAAAGAAGCTTTAACTTCCCCCTTTCACAAAATCTAATACTTTTGTTTTGTATAGATCTTATGGATGTTACAAGATTAGTAAATCAGTAAGGGAGATAATTTAGGTTGGATGTATAAAAAGTTATTTCCCCTTGATTGTAACTCTCTTGTAACATGATCAAGGAGGTGATAAAAAGACGGGGAACTAAACGAAAGTGTTACATCAATAATTATAAATTGGTAACTTTTGTTAGAATGGAACTCTGTAAGACATTGCTAACCTTTGTTAGAATGGAACTCTGTAAGACATTGCTAACCTTTGTTAGAATGGAACTCTGTAAGACATTGCTAACCTTTGTTAGAATGGAACTCTGTATGACATTGCTAACCTCTGTTAGAATGGAACTCTGTAAGACATTGCTAACCTTTGTTAGAATGGAACTCTGTAAGACATTGCTAACCTCTGTTAGAATGGAACTCTGTAAGACATTGCTAACCTCTGTTAGAATGGAACTCTGTAAGACATTGCTAACCTCTGTTAGAATGGAACTCTGTAAGACATTGCTAACCTATTGACTTATCAATTGGAAGAGGTTTAACCTTAAAGTATAGAGTTATCTCCCCTCTCACTGTTAGCAGTGTTGGTATGGTGGCAATGTATAGTAGATTTGAAAAATTCAGCAAAATAAAGTGCAGGCTTTAATTATGTACACACAGCTTTTTAACCTTAAATAGCATCTATATAAAAGTATATATATTTTCAATCTACATAACATTTGCAATAGTGATGCAGAGTTCATTTTTTGACAGGTCCGCTTATTGTGGTTTTGTGAGCCTGTAAAAACCATTGTAACCAAATTTGTTTTTTTGAAAAAATGCAAAAAATTGGGATTTTCAACCCAAAATTACACCCCCTCTAGGAGAATTTTTTTTCTTGAACACAGTTTAAAACCAAGCATCACTGCCGTGATAGCGGAACTGAGCCTATTTCGACATAGGTATATCATTAAACTTTTGAGCAATCTTACCTCGTACCCCAGCTATCAATTTCTGCTGCTACAGTATTGAGTTTTTCCATCTTAGACGCACATTCGGATACCCTCTAAACCATTAATCTCGAACCCATTTTGGGGAATTTCTTTATGCAAATGTGAAGCCTGCATATAATTCTCTAGATTGAATTCACCAATTTTAGGACATATACATTTTTTAATTTTTTATGCATATAATAAAACAGGGGCTTTCTGCTTAATAAAAATCTCACCCATGGCCATTCGGTCTTACTGTACACTGCTACCTTATACAGCATGTTTTGTATTTTTAAGTTTTCCGAAAACCCAAATAATGTCTAAACAAAGTTGTAACGAACAAAATGACCTATCCGGATACTGTGTATCTCTAATAGTCACCGAGTAATGCCAATTTCCCTACAAGGTATCTTTTCGCCAATATTCCTCCAATACAAGTAACAAGGGGAGGTAATTTGAAAAAATGAAAGTTAAATAACTATGCTGTTTTCTGAAATAAAATTATTCTGAAAATTTGATATGGTATTTGGAGTTTCTCTCTATGCAGAAAAGTGAAAGATACTGGGTTGCTATGAAATCTGACCCTGTTCTGTGACGTCATAGTTACCATGACGTCATAATAATGGTGACGTCATCATTATATGTGCAAATGACGTCATAAATACTTAGTGTTATTATTTCTGACAATACAAATCCTATTCTACTTTACCTTAGCACTAAATACACTTATTCTGATAGATAAATCTTAACATGACATTCAAAATGTCATAATTTCCTGCATATTACATCAAAATATTGTGATCCCACCCTTGAAATACAGAATATTACATGTAATCATATAAAACTGTACGTTATTCCCATTTTATAGAAAAAAAGCTCCTTTTCCCTCTTATCTTAAGATAATGGCAATAATTGACAATACCGGCTTAGCCGAACACTCATTCTATTACAAAAAATACATATTATAGCCTTAATTATATGAAAACTGAGAAATCAATGAAAAAAATCCCAAAATTAGCACTTTTGCTGTAAATTTCCATGGATACCGGGTAATTAGCAGAGCAAAATTAATTAGAATTCATATTAAATGGACCGAGAGACACCCAGTTAGCTGTTTTCAGCTTGCTGTTCAAGTGTAAAATGATTAATCAATTAACAGTCAAGCATATCATACCATACCTAGGTAGCAAATTACAGAATGGCAAAATGAGCCAATTACCTCCCTTTAGTTGTACCAAATGAAAAATATATGTATTTACACAGTTTCAAACTGTTTGATTGTGATTTCTAGGATAAATGAATGAAAATTTAGTAAAATCAATTATAATCAAGGTCATTTTCCAAAAAATGAGAAGTTCAGTCACTTATAAGGTGGCAGTGTAGAGTAGATTTGAAAAATTCAGCAAAATAAAGTGCAGGCTTTAATTATGTACACACAGCTTTTTAACCTTAAATAGCATCTATATAAAAGTATATATATTTTCAATCTACATAACATTTGCAATAGTTATGCAGAGTTCAATTTTTGACAGGTCCGCTTATTGTGGTTTTGTGAGCCTGTAAAAACCATGGTAACCAAATTTGTTTTTTTGAAACAAGAGGCCCAGAGGGCCTGTATCGCTCACCTGGTTTTTTGTTAGTAATTATCACAAGACTCTGACAATTAGAAAAATAAGCAAAATTGACTCCCAAAGTTTAATTTTTGAATCACAACCATACAATGATGCTATTGATACCATACAAATATGCTATCCAATTCATAGGTTGAGAGACAAAGTAATATATATATGAAAATAAGAGCCTAATTGACCTTTTGACCTCGCATCTATTGCCGTCTAAGGCCCCGGGGGTCAGCCCTATCATTTGTACAATTTCAAATCCCAACCCTATAAGGATGCTACCATTGCATTATAAGTGCTCTTCCATTCTTAGTTGCAGAGAAGAAGTTGTTTATATGGAAATAGCTAAATTCACCACTTTTGACCCCGCCCCTCAGGCCCCCGGGGGGTCAGTCCTATCATTTGCACAATTTTGAATCCCCACACTATAAGGATACTACCATTGTATTATGGGTGCTATACCGTGCTTAGTTTCAGAGAAGAAGTCGTTTATATGGAAATAGCCAAATTGGCCACTTTTGACCCCGCCCCTCAAGCCCCCTGGGGGTCAGCCCCATCATTTGCACAATTTTGAATCCCAACCCTATAAGGATTCTACCATTGCATTATGGGTGCTATCCCATGCTTGGTTTCAGAGTAGAAGTCGTTTATATGGAAATAGCCAAATTGACCCCATTTGACCCCGCCCCTCAGGCCACTGGGGGGTCAGCCCCATCATTTGCACAATTTTGAATCCCTAACCTATAAGGATGCTACCATTGCATTATGGGTGCTATCCCATGCTTGGTTTCAGAGAAGAAGTCGTTTATATGGAAATAACCAAATTGAACCTTTTTGACCCCGCCCCTCAGGCCCTCCGGGGGTCAGCCCCATCATTTGTACAATTTTGAATCCCCAACCTATAAAGATACTACCATTGCATTATGAGTGCTATCTCATGCTTGGTTTCAGAGAAGAAGTCGTTTATATGGAAATGCCAAATTGACCCCATCTGACCCCCCCCCCCCCCCCCCCTCAGGCCCCCGGGGGGTCAGCCCCATCATTTGTACAATTTTGAATCCCCACCCTATAAGGATGCTACCATTGCATTATGGGTGCTATCCCATGCTTGGTTTCAGAGAAGAAGTCGTTTATATGGAAATAGCCAAATTGACCCCTTTTGACCCCGCCCCTCAGGCCCCCGGGGGGTCAGCCACATCATTTGCACAATTTTGAATCCCCACCCTATAAGGATTCTACCATTGCATTATGGGTGCTATCCCATGCTTGGTTTCAGAGAAGAAGTCGTTTATATGGAAATAGCCAAATTGACCCCATTTGACCCCGCCCCTCAGGCCCCCGGGGGTCAGCCCCATCATTTGTACAATTTTGAATCCCCACCCTATAAGGATGCTACCATTGCATTATGGGTGCTATCCCATGCTTGGTTTCAGAGAAGAAGTCGTTTATATGGAAATAGCCAAATTGACCCCTTTTGACCCCGCCCCTCAGGCCCCAGGGGGGTCAGCCCCATCATTTGTACAATTTTGAATCCCCACCCTATAAGGATGCTACCATTGCATTATGGGTGCTATCCCATGCTTGGTTTCAGAGAAGAAGTCGTTTATATGGAAATAGCCAAATTGACCCCTTTTGGCCCCGCCCCTCAGGCCCCTGGGGGGTCAGCCCCATCATTTGTACAATTTTCAGTTAGTAGCCCATAAGGATGCTACCAGTCAAATTTTGTTGAAATCCGACCAGCGGTTATGGAGAAGAAGTCGATTGTTGACGGACGGACGGACGGACGGACGGACGACGGACGACGGACGACGGACGACGGACGACGGACGCCGGACGCCACGGTATGGCATAAGCTCACCTTGGTCCTTCGGACCAGGTGAGCTAAAAATGCAAAAAATTGGGATTTTCAACCCAAAATTACACCCCCTCTAGGAGAATTTTTTTTCTTGAACACAGTTTAAAACCAAGCATCACTGCCGTGATAGCGGAACTGAGCCTATTTCGACATAGGTATATCATTAAACTTTTGAGCAATCTTACCTCGTACCCCAGCTATCAATTTCTGCTGCTACAGTATTGAGTTTTTCCATCTTAGACGCACATTCGGATACCCTCTATACCATTAATCTCGAACCCATTTTGGGGAATTTCTTAATGCAAATGTGAAGCCTGCATATAATTCTCTAGATTGAATTCACCAATTTTAGGACATATACATTTTAAAATTTTTTATGCATATAATAAAACAGGGGCTTTCTGCTTAATAAAAATCTCACCCATGGCCATTCGGTCTTACTGTACACTGCTACCTATAGAGTTATCTCCATTCACAGTTACCAGTGTCAGTATAGAGTTATCTCCCCTCTCACTGTTACTGTTATCAGTGTAGAGTTATCTCCCCTCTCACTGTTACCGGTACGGGTATAGAGTTATCTCCCCTCTCACTGTTACCGGAGTCGGTATAGAGTTATCTCCCCCCTCACTGTTACCTTTGTCAGTATAGAGTTATCTCCCCTCTCACTGTTACCATTGGTAGCAGAAAACAGTAGATTTTGACAATCTGTGAAATTAAGGCGCATGCTTTAGAAATATAGATATAGTCATTTAACTGTAAAAAATACCTGTACAAAAGTATATATATAATTAATCAGCACAACTTTTGCAATTACAATTTGATATTTTGACACAGATTTGGCCATATTCTGTGCTTATTCATGCATGTGAATACCATGGTAACAACAAAAAAATACCTGAAAAATTGCAAAATATCATGATTTTTAGCCCAAAATTGCAGAAAATTGTACTCAATTTTTTTCTTAAGACCTACCTTAAATTGAGCACTTCTATCACAATGGCAAAATAAGCCAATTTATTTCATAGGTCGATTAGGTGGATTTTTCAATATTTTTGCCTAAACCCGCGCCATGGATTTTCCTTCAAGTAAAGCTAGCATTTCCGGTTAAGACGCACTTCCGGAGGAGACCAGAATTGTAATCTCTAACCCATTTTTTTTATGTTTATTTTTGAAAAAAATGAAACTTATATCAAACCCTCCATATTGGATGTACCAATTTCAGAATATATTTGATTTTTAATTGTTTATGCATGGCTCAAAACAGGGGCTCCCCACTTAATAAAAATATAGACCGTGGCCAGGCTGTTCTTCTCTGGTTTGCTACCATTGTCAGTATAGAGTTATCTCCCCTTTCACTGCTACCAGTGTCAGATTAAAGTAATATTTCTTCTTATTGTAACTGGTGTTGGTATAGAGTTATCTCCCTTCTCACTGTTATCGGTGTCAGTATAATGTTATCTCCTCCTCACTGTTACCAGTGTTGGAATAGAGTTACCTTTCCTCTTACCGTTACCGGTGTCGGTAAAGAGTTATCTCCCCTCTCACTGTAACCAGTGTCAGTATAAATTTATCTCCCCTCTCATTGTTACCTGTGATGATATAGAGTTATCTCTCCTCTCACCTGTGTTGGTATAGAGTAATCTCCCCGCTCACTGTTACCAGTGTCAGCATAGGGTTTTTCTTTCCTCTCACTGTTACCATTATCAATGTAGTTATCTCCCCTTTCACTGTTACCGTTATCAATGTAGAGTTATCTCCCCTCTCACTGTTACCTTTTATCAATGTAGAGTTATCTCCCCTCTCATTGTCACCAGTATCGGTATAGATTTATCTCCCTTCTGACTGTTACCGGTGTCAGTATAGAGTTACCTCCCCTATCACTGTTACCATTATGAATGTAGAGTTATCTCCCCTCTCACTGTTTCCGGTGTTAGTATAGAGTTATCTTTCCTCTCATTGTTACTGGAGTCAGTATAGAGTTATTTCCCCTCTCACTGTTACTGGTGTTGGTATAGAGTTATCTCCCCTCTCACTGTTTCCGGTGTTGGTATAGAGTTATCTTTCCTCTCATTGTTACCGGTGTCAGTATAGAGTTATTTCCCCTCTCACTGTTACTGGTGTCGGTATAGAGTTATCTCCCCTCTCACTGTTTCCAGTGTTGGTATAGAGTTATCTCCCCTCTCACTGTTTCCGGTGTTGGTATAGAGTTATCTTTCCTCTCACTGTTACCCGTGTCAGTATAGAGTTATCTCCCCTCTCACTGTTACTGGTGTTGGTATAGAGTTATCTCCCCTCTCACTGTTTCCAGTGTTGGTATAGAGTTATCTCCCCTTTCACTTTTAAAGGGATCGGAATAGAGTTATCTTTCTTCTCATTGTTACTGTTGTTGGTATAGAGTTATTTCCCATCTCATTGTTACTGGTGTCAGAATAGAGTTATCTTTCCTCTCACTGTAATCGGTGTTAATTTTCCTCTCACTGTAATCGGTGTTGATATAGAGTTATCTCCCCTTTCACTTTTAACGGGATCGGAATAGAGTTATCTCCAGTATCAATACAGATTTATCTCCCCTCTCACTGTTACCGGTATAAAGTTATCTCCTCTTTCACTGTGACTGGTATCTATGCTGTTATCAAACACAGTGTAGATATGAAGATGTTATAATGGGACTATTTCACATACCATGTGATACTCGGTAACATTTCTGTTGGACTAGTATCTACAGTGGTGATGGAACGTAACTATTTGTAATCTTCCTGCAGAAATGGCGTTAGCGTGGGATATCATCTTTTGACATCACTACATCACCAATAGAAAAAATAGTCCCACAAAAACGTTATCGAGTATCATCGGGAATTATTCCCATTAGACCTAGTTATCACTAACATAAGTTTTTACAGATGTTAGGAAAGACAGAAAGAGATTTTACAACAAAAAAATTATCTACCCTCGCTAATTCATGACATAAAAAAGAAAAAAAATGTTCCAAAAAGATTGCAAGAGGATTTTGAATAGGAGACTTTATTACTAAAATCCTTTGATAAAATATATATAACTTAATTTATTTTATATCGATTGAGAAACAAGTTATATATACAACTTATTAATACGTTAATCACTCTCAATGGCCCGGATGGAAGTGTGCGAGGGCAAACCCACATGATCGGGCAGGTGACTCCTAACCTTTTCACGTCCGTGTCGGGGATCAAACCCCAGCCGGTTAGGTGAAAGGCAAGCGGCTTAACCACTACACCAGCCGACAACCTTATATTTTGTATCAAGGTGATTTTGAATTAAAGAATGCTATAAACTGACCTGCTTTGGTCCATTCTCATGTCCAAAGGTCCATCTACACTGAGGGCAAATCCTCGCTGTCCCTCATCAAACTGCATGGACGACGCCCCTACATCAAACAACACACCATCTACAGTACCAGGCAACACACCCAACGTGGGCAGTAGAGAATGGATCTGTGAGAACTTGGAGTGGCACGGCTGGATCTGACCAGGGCTACAAACAATACCAGTACTATGTAGGCAACAACATTATCAATGGTATATTATTACTTTTTCTTTGTTTTCATACTTAATCCAACTTTAATTGGCCAATACTTTTTTGCATACCACTATGAAAAAAAAATCTGACAGTGGGTTAGGTGTTTTAGTTTCTATATCAGATTCACCGTAGTAAGTACCCAGCGCTGATTAATGGACGAAAAATGTCAGCCATATCCTCAATCTTTCTGTACTCTGACACATGAACCTGTCACCATGCCTAGATACCTTTTATCATTTGAGACACATTATAATGATGTGATTCACATGTAAAAGACTTGTATAACATCATTAAAGCCATGCGATGGGGGCGTTTATACAACTTCAATTCCTCCAGGTAAGGGGAGGGACATGTAAAGGGGGAGGGACATGTAAAGGGGGAGGGACGCTAATAACGGAGAATACCGGGAGCTAAAATAGATCTTACATCATCCTTAACTATACATTATTATTGGCTCAGATATGACCTCTGTCAATGTAACTGGTCAATGTGACACTTTAAGTTTGACTTGACCTTTGTAATACGGACTGTATAGCTTGACCTTTGTAATATGGACCATATAACTTGACCTTTGTAATATGGACTGTATAATTTGACCTTTGTAATATGGACTGTATAATTTGACCTTTGAAATATAGACTGTATAATTTGACCTTTGTAATATGAGCCAAAGAAACATTTATTGGACAACCCTAGGAATTGAGACCCTATGACCAGCAATTCGACTCTATATCTTGACAACCCTAGGAATTGAGACCCTATGACCAGCAATTCGACTCTATATCTTGACAACCCTAGGAATTGAGACCCTATGACCAGCAATTCGACTCTATATCTTGACAACCCTAGGAATTGAGACCCTATGACCAGCAATTCGACTCTATATCTTGACAACCCTAGGAATTGAGACCCTATGACCAGCAATTAGACTCTATATCTTGACAACCCTAGGAATTGAGACCCTATGACCAGCAATATGACTCTATATCTTGACAACCCTAGGAATTGAGACCCTATGACCAGCAATTCGACTCTATATCTTGACAACCCTAGGAATTGAGACCCTATGACCAGCAATTCGACTCTATATCTTGACAACCCTAGGAATTGAGACCCTATGACCAGCAATTCGACTATATCTTGACAACCCTAGGAATTGAGACCCTATGACCAGCAATTCGACTCTATATCTTGACAACCCTAGGAATTGAGACCCTATGACCAGCAATTCGACTCTATATCTTGACAACCCTAGGAATTGAGACCCTATGACCAGCAATTCGACTCTATATCTTGACAACCCTAGGAATTGAGACCCTATGACCAGCAATTCGACTCTATATCTTGACCTTTGCAATATTACTCATTATCATACCTCAAGTAAGAATCCTGCATTCTGATTGGTCGAGTGACATATTTGGCATTTCACACTGTCACACGGCAGTTAGCATTAGAACAATAGACACGTTCGAAGCACCCCCCTAGTGATAGTGTATTTTTAACAGTGCAAAATATTAACCACCCAAGAAAGATGCGCACTCATTTCTTTTTTTGACGACATCTTTGTTTTTTGAAGCATTGCTTCAAAATCTTGTTTGAAGCTTTTAGTAGCTATTTATTAATAGTTTTGCCAAATTAATCAGTTTATCATTTCAGTCAAGACTGTCTGAGCGACCCGCTGTATGTAGCGACTCCCTGTCTTATGTGACCTTACTTGAGACCCCCCAACGTATTTTGCTTTATAATGAGTCTGTTTTCAGCGACTCCCTGTCTTACGTGACAAGCGTAACGTGACAAGTGTTTTTACAACCCACATATCATAAAAAGTCTGTTTTGAGCGACTTTTCACTCGCCTTAGGCCATAATTATGATAGATAAAGAGGTGTGAACATTGAATTAAACATCGACTGTTGACTACGATAAGAGTACATTACTGTGTAACCAGTTTTGACGGATCATGAGAGATCTTTTTTTTCCACAAAATTTGACCTTAAACTATTAAAGAGGCTAGATATCATTCAGATATTTCTCAATACTAAACAACGGTAAACATTGACAATTAATAACGGAACACGTTAAAGCAATGTTTTATTTTGCCTACCGTGTCATCCTATGGCTTGGCGTGGGTGACTCTCTTCTTGTTTTGTACATGGTATTTACGACCAAACATACTTTTGTTCTTTGATATGAGTAAATAGTCATTATAACTGCCATCCCAAAGTCAGAAACCCTTTATTTTCTTCAAACGTTTCTCATAACACCAAAAAGTCTTACAAAAACAAATACACACGACTTGGGCTTCTTTAATGGCGCCATTTGGTAGCAGTGTACAGTAGATTTGTAATATTCAGCAAAATAAAGCCCAGGTTTTAAAATGTTACCTCTACTGTACAGTAGTAATGTTTTTAATTTACACAACATCTGCATTTATTTTGAAATGGTTGCTTTCAGACAAGTGTAATTTTTGTATTTTTTTTTTCAAGCCTGAAAAACCATGACACACAAATATTTTTTTTAATTGCAAAAAAATGAGATTTTTAACCCAAAATTACACCCCCTCCAGATAGAATTTGTTTCTTGAACAAAGTTTAAAACCAAACATCAATGTATGTCTACTTGTAATTTATAACTAGATCTAAATGATTTTTAGTTAAAATAAAAATAAAATTATTTTTCAATTTTGTTTTATTTTTGTGTGACTATTTTTGATTTATTTTTTTCAAAAAATCAGGTAATTGATATATTTATAATGAAGACTAAATCTACAGACAATTAAAGACAGATTTTTGTACAGTGATGTTGCAGATGAACTTGGACTGCCTTAAGTGACTCCCTGTCTGATGTGACTTTGTTGTGACGGTCCCTTGGAAAGTCACATAAGACAGTCTCGACTGTATATTTTTCAAATTAAATCTGGAGCATATCGTTTATCTCCTTTTGCTCACTGTCCAAACGCTATATGTTAGTTTTTATCATCCCATCGGTAATTAGGTGAACAGATGACATTCGATTACAAGCATCTTCGTGATTGTTGTAAACAGATGACAGGTCGAAGCCACAATTCATTGATATTTACAAAAACAGTAAGATTTTAACAAGTGCATGAGAAAGGACCACAAGAATATTTAAATGAATGTTCATTGTGAGTTTTGCTTTTTTACATTGCACCAGTTTTAAGTGTTATGGAAGCCGCTGATGAGTTTTCGACTTTTGCTAAAATTAGTAAAATGTTTCAATAGAATGCAAATCCTTGAAAAATAGTTTTGTTTCTAGACTTTTGGTATAATAAAGAAATAATACCTGCATTAGAGGGTGACAATGCCTAGTGTCACCCCTCGGAATATACATTAAGCACTTTCACCCTCTAATGCAGGTAGTATTTATATATCATAACCCTAATTTGACCTCCATAACCAGTGTCACTGTGACCTTAATTTGGTCTCTGTATCAACAGCTATTGTGACCTTGACATGATTACCTGAATGTCTTGGCCAGATCCTGGGCAGTAGAGATCGCTGTTGGATCCCGATCTACACAAATCATTCTGGCCCTGGGTGCCTTCGCAAGTATATCTAGGGTGTGACCTCCGCCTCCAAAGGTCATGTCAATATAAAGCTGTAAACAAATATTGAGTGTTGATAATGTCCACAAGGAACAGATCTGTATCGGTCATTTCAAACCTTTAATATAAAATACAAATCAAAGTCAAATGATCTCATTATACTCTGAAATCAACGTGATTTTACAAACTTCGCATTGTTTTTCTTATTTGTAAAATAAAATGTATAACAATCTGAAATTGATCAATGTCATAAGAAAATATATGCTTATAAATTTTTACCTTTTACAGCAAAATTAACAGAAGAACATAACATAAAAATATTCTGTATCTGGATTATATCAAAATGTTCATTTTTCAATAGTCTTCAAATCACTTAATTGGTTATATTAATTGACACCAAATACACATCTTTATTACACACTGTGGTATATTATACTGGTGGAGATCTGGACAGTGGACAAAATTAAAATTTTACTAACTTGAATGATCAGGCCTACCATAGGATGTGATTTTGTTAAGCCATGCAGAAACTGTCTCTTACACACTCATCAACCTGTGACTGAGTATTTCCCGACTTGTGATTTTTAAAGGAGTTTACTGAGAGAGTTACCTGATCATTTTTCGGTTGGAGATGTTGAATGACCTGCTCTGACATTACTGGCACATGTCGCTGCTTATTTCTGTGAATATCAACAGAACCTGATGGAGATTCTACATGTAAACTCTTCTGTGGATGCTCCATCCTCATCCCACTACTTCTTGCTAACTGCTGAAATAGTCTTTTCCGGCAGTAGGATCCAAATCCCATCGTCCCCATCCGAAGGAAAGCTGTTTTAGTAGACGACATCAGGTTGTCCACTCACCTAAAACATCATGTAGTATGAAGGAAAGCTGTTTTAGTAGACGACATCAGGTTGTCCACTCACCTAAAACATCATGTAGTATGAAGGAAAGCTGTTTTACCAGAGGTCCCACAGCAGACACCTATAAACCGGAGGTCCTGCAGCAGACACCTATAAACCGGAGGTCCCGCAGCAGACACCTATAAACCGGAGGTCCTGCAGCAGACACCTATAAACCGGAGGTCCCACAGCAGACACCTATAAACTGGAGGTCCCCCATAGTACAGCAGACACCTATAAACCGGAGGTCCTGCAGCAGACACCTATAAACTGGAGGTCCCACAGCAGACACCTATAAACCGGAGGTCCCTCAGCAGACACCTATAAACTGGAGGTCCCGCAGCAGACACCTATAAACCGGAGGTCCTGCAGCAGACACCTATAAACTGGAGGTCCCACAGCAGACACCTATAAACCGGAGGTCCCGCAGCAGACACCTATAAACCGGAGGTCCCACAGCAGACACCTATAAACCGGAGGTCCCACAGCAGACACCTATAAACCGGAGGTCCCGCAGCAGACACCTATAAACTGGAGGTCCCACAGAAGACACCTATAAACCGGAGGTCCCGCAGCAGACACCTATAAACTGGAGGTCCCACATAGTACAGCAGACACCTATAAACCGGAGGTCCCACAGCAGACACCTTTAACTGGAGGTCCCTCAGCAGACACCTATAAACCGGAGGTCCCACAGCAGACACCTATAAACCGGAGGTCCCACAGCAGACACCTATAAACTGGAGGTCCTGCAGCAGACACCTATAAACTGGAGGTCCTGCAGCAGACACCTATAAACCGGAGGTCCTGCAGCAGACACCTATAAACCGGAGGTCCTGCAGCAGACACCTATAAACCAGAGGTCCTGCAGCAGACACCTATAAACCGGAGATCCCGCAGCAGACACCTATAAACTGGAGGTCCCACAGCAGACACCTTTAACTAGAGGTCCCTCAGCAGAAACCTATAAACCGGAGGTCCCACAGCAGACACCTATAAACCGGAGGTCCCGCAGCAGACACCTATAAACTTGAGGTCCTGCAGCAGACACCTATAAACCAGAGGTCCCACAGCAGACACCTATAAACTGGAGGTCCCGCAGCAGACACCTATAAACCAGAGGTCCCGCAGCAGACACCTATAAACCGGAGGTCCCACAGCAGACACCTATAAACTGGAGGTCCCGCAGCAGACACCTATAAACCGGAGGTCCTGCAGCAGACACCTATAAACCGGAGGTCCCCTAGCAGACACCTATAAACCAGAGGTCCTGCAGCAGACACCTATAAACTGGAGGTCCCCTAGCAGACACCTATAAACCGGAGGTCCTGCAGCAGACACCTATAAACTGGAGGTCCCCTAGCAGTAGTGCTAGAACGGGTATCCGGATAACCGGTTCACGGTTCTGTTCCAGCTTGTATCCGGTTAGCATTTAAGCTATCCGATAACCGCCATATATATTTCGTACGGCAAAAATACCCCCCAAAGTAATGAAATTCCTGTACTAACAATTGTCTTCATCAATAATATAAAGTATATATGTTTACAGAAGCGCAATTTTGTAATGAAATTAAAAGTGTTACGACAACAGTGTTGTTCTCGGAAACTGGGTCGTCACTAAAACGCTTATAGGTGTCACTTGGCTTCTATGCAAACATTGTAGTGAGTGTGATGTGCGCAGGGCCGTGTGCAAAAGAAACCATGTGCAGGAAGTAGGCCTGCTTTGACATTGTAAGTGTTTACACCGATTACCATTCACCGTTATGGTTTTATCAAAACAAACAAAATAAATCTAATTCAAAGTAATAATTCTTTGTGTTAAATTAGTGTTTCCTGAAAGATATGAACGATTGTTGTGGAGTCCAGACGAAGTATGACAAATTCATGGCATCGATGTACGATTGTAATGTTACTTAAACAGCTACAAAATTGTACGGTTATCCGGTTACAGTTCGGTTAATCCGATCCGGTTAACCGGTTGGCATTTTTACTAACCGTTCCAGCACTACCTAGCAGACACCTATAAACTGGAGGTCCTGCAGCAGACACCTATAAACCGGAGGTCCTGCAGCAGACACCTATAAACCGGAGGTCCCACAGCAGACACCTATAAACTGGAGGTCCCACAGCAGACACCTATAAACTGGAGGTCCCCTAGCAGACACCTATAAACAGGAGGTCCTGCAGCAGACACCTATAAACTGGAGGTCCCCTAGCAGACACCTATAAACTGGAGGTCCCGCAGCAGACACCTATAAACCGGAGGTCCTGCAGCAGACACCTATAAACCGGAGGTCCTTTAGCAGACACCTATAAACTGAAGGTCCTTTAGCAGACACCTATAAACCAGAGGTCCCCTAGCAGACACCTATAAACCGGAGGTCCCGCAGCAGACACCTATAAACTGGAGGTCCCACAGCAGACACCTATAAACCGGAGGTCCCGCAGCAGACACCTGTAAACCGGAGGTCCCGCAGCAGACACCTATAAACCGGAGGTCCCACAGCAGACACCTATAAACCGGAGGTCCCGCAGCAGACACCTATAAACCGGAGGTCCCACAGCAGACACCTATAAACTGGAGGTCCCACAGCAGACACCTTTAAACTGGAAGTCCCACAGCAGGCACCTAAAAACCGGAGGTCCCGCAGCAGACACCTGTAAACCGGAGGTCCCGCAGCAGACACCTATAAACCGGAGGTCCCACAGCAGACACCTATAAACCGGAGGTCCCGCAGCAGACACCTATAAACCGGAGGTCCTGCAGCAGACACCTATAAACTGGAGGTCCCGCAGCAGACACCTATAAACCGGAGGTCCCGCAGCAGACACCTGTAAACCGGAGGTCCCGCAGCAGACACCTATAAACCGGAGGTCCCGCAGCAGACACTTATAAACCGGAGGTCCCGCAGCAGACACCTATAAACTGGAGGTCCCATAGCAGACACCTAAAAACCGGAGGTCCCGCAGCAGACACCTATAAACCAGAGGTCCCACAGCAGACACCTATAAAACCGGAGGTCCCGCAGCAGACACCTATAAACCGGAGGTCCTGCAGCAGACACTTATAAACTGGAGGTCCCGCAGCAGACACCTATAAACCGGAGGTCCCGCAGCAGACACCTGTAAACCGTAGGTCCCACAGCAGACACCTATAAACTGGAGGTCCCACAGCAGACACCTATAAACCGGAGGTCCCCTAGCAGACACCTATAAACCGGAGGTCCCACAGCAGACACCTATAAACCGGAGGTCCCACAGCAGACACCTATAAACTGAAGGTCCCACAGCAGACACCTATAAACCGGAGGTCCCACAGCAGACACCTATAAACCAGAGGTCCCACAGCAGACACCTATAAACCGGAGGTCCTGCAGGAGACACCTATAAACTGGAGGTCCCCTAGCAGACACCTATAAACCGGAGGTCCTGCAGCAGACACCTATAAACCGGAGGTCCTGCAGCAGACACCTGTAAACTGGAGGTCCCACAGCAGACACCTGTAAACCGGAGGTCCCACAGCAGACACCTATAAACCGGAGGTCCCACAGCAGACACCTATAAACCGGAGGTCCCACAGCAGACACCTATAAACCGGAGGTCCTGCAGCAGACACCTATAAACCGGAGGTCCTGCAGCAGACACCTATAAACCGGAGGTCCCACAGCAGACACCTATAAACCGGAGGTCCCACAGCAGACACCTATAAACCGGAGGTCCCACAGCAGACACCTATAAACCGGAGGTCCCACAGCAGACACCTATAAACCGGAGGTCCCGCAGCAGACACTTTGCAGGAGCGGTGGACTCTGGTTACCAAAATTGACAAAACATAACACTTAGAAAAACGATTAGCCAAAAGTAAATGTTGACCGTGTGTAATATAGATGTGGACACTGGCAGATTTTCCAGACCCATGTAGCCATTTGTTATAGATAATGGGGAAGGGAGGCGATTAATACCTCTCAAATAGGGGGGCAATAAAATTGAGGGAGCCCCGCAGACGATTAGTGCCACGGCCGTAGATAATTCATTACTTCACGGTTAAAGGCCCAGCGTATCCCCCATCTAATTACCTGCTGTCAACAGACAGATGTGCTATAGAAAAACACTAAATAATGATGTATAGACAAGTACTACAGAATATAGAAAAATAGTACAGATTATTATTACCGTCCGGAACTTGAAGAATTAAATGTGATGGGTCAGAGAAGCCCCCCCGGCCTATAATATGAAGACCTCTAGGACAGGTAACAGGTAATTATTTATTATTGACAGAACGTCAAACTCCTGTGGCTTAGGCCTAAGCCTTATTTCTTAATCATCGACAGATTAGCAGGTCCCTGTGCTCTATTTACATTTGAACAATTTGCGCTTTAGATTTCTGCACTGTTCCTAGATCTTTTCTCTTCTGCTTTTTAAACTATTAGATATATACCTACATGTATATCATGGTACTGGATTCATCCAGTCATAAATAAGAAATATCGTCTTCACGTGTGTGGTTTTGTTTTAACAATGTAAGAGTCCGAGGTGTTCCGAGACAGCGACGGTGTTGACCTCTGCTGTCACAAAGGAAAACTAAAGCGGAAGTAACACAGTGTTGGATTCTTACGTGAAATGTAGCAGAAATATAACGTTCAAAATGAGGTTGGAATCCAAGGTTCTGTGTTTGCGGGTTTTGTCTGCTGTTTGTATATCTCTGATTTGGGTAAGTATTTATTTACGTTTATTATCCCCCACAAGCGGCTGTTTTTACCAGATAGCAGAAAGCAATTATCCTACGTTTTCTGGTAGCAGAATCGGCTCGTCAAGGCTTTCAAGTCTCATGCCTCTGGAGTGTTTATCACTGGGAAATCAATGAGAATAAATTAGCTTGCGCTCTTTCCTTTATGATAATTATTTTCTTGAATATATAATGTCTTCCTTGCCAAAATGATTCCAACAAAATCGTTTTTCGTTTGAAACACTCCTGTTTGTCAATAAAAAAATATTGTCAACAAAGGTTATTGAGTGGGGTGACTCAGTAGGGACACATATGTCGTGTTTTGAAAAGGAAGAGGCTTGAAAATCATCTTTATTATCTTTTCTATTCTGAGATTTATTGGAGAATGATCACGAAAGAGAAATGTTTGATAATTTTCATTGTTAGAACTACATTTTAATTTTTTTTGTATATTATGGTAAATATTTTGCCATGATCATACATTGTGATGTCATATTACCATACACAAGGATTGTACCCAGTAATACAGGATAACAGTTATGTGTCAGTGGTGACAGGTACGTAAAACCATTCACAAGTCATGCATACACAGACCACCTGTAAGACCTGACCTATCCACCCACATACAGTGGGCAATAACATACGTATACACTTATACATTACCAGACCTGTGAACTATTTCAACATAATAATAATAATAATATGTAAAAAATTGTAGATTCTTGAACTTGGCAATCATCCAGAAATATTTGTTGTTGCTTCGTAATAAACATTAAACAAGTAATTAAATTCAGTTAAATAATTAACTGAAGTGTGGTATAATGTTTCCTGAAACTGGAAATGATGGTGAAATATTACATAAAATATCGCACCAATGTAATCATAATCAATATAAAGTATAAGTTATATTTTCTATTGATATCATTTAAGAATTATGACAATATATTATTGAAAAGAAATGGGTTCAAGGCTTTAAGTATACAGAAAAGTAGTTCCTTAATCTTAATAAAACATATATAAACCTGAAAACCAAAACTATAACCCTAGAACCCTATCACAAAACTAACCCTAGAACCCTATCACTAAACTAACTCTAGAACCCTATCACTAATTAAAAAATATAAACTAACCCTAGAACCCTATCACTAAACTAACCCTAGAACCCTATCACTAAACTAACCCTAGAACCCTATCACTAAACTAACCCTATAGCTAGAACCCTGTCACTAAACTAACCCTAGAACCCTATCACTAAACTAACCCTAGAACCCTGTCACTAAACTAACCATAGAATCCTGTCACTAAACTAACCCTATAGCTAGAACCCTGTCACTAAACTAACCCTAGAACCCCATCACTAAACTAACCCTAGAACCCTATCACTAAACTAACCCTAGACCCTCTTGGCCCAATAAATGAACTGTACGTAGAAATCTTTGATTGTCATCACAATAACCATGCTTGGTAATTATAATTATAGACTTAATTATTTAATTAGCTTCAAATTCTTTACAATATATTTTCAGTTTGCTTTTTTTTCATAGCTATATTTTTTAGATTACAATAATAAAACATGTTTATAAGTTAACAAACACACTTACAACAAATTCATAGTTATAACACATTGAATTTTTACATTGCCGATCAAGATTCCTGTAAGATATCTGTAATAAATAAATAATGAACTAGGCTTATAATGAAGGGGAATTTCATCGGTCCCCAGATCTTCTACAGATTCCTTATAACCATATTTTACCATACAAGGAATAGGATATTTGCTGATTCAAGATGTTTTCCCAAAGATATAAACGACTAAAGTAAAGAAGCAATCTTATAAGTCTTCTTAATGTTAGAAATAACTATCATATTCTACATGGTGTGTCTATACATTTTCACATGATTTTTCGCAGCATGTAATTTCATGTGACTGAAATTGTACAAATTGAAAAACAGCAAAAAACAGCATTTCTTTTTGTATTTATGGGAAAAGCTGGATTGTAATTCGCAGATGGATTTAATTTTCCTTGATGTCCATGCTAGTATTTGGTGTGTGTACAAACCCTAGCAGACTGTTGTGACTTTATATATGTTTAGGTAATTGCCACAGTTTTATTGGACGCCTGGGAAACACTGTAGGACCACAGCCATATGTTGCCAATATAATTTTGTCTTTATCACATCACATACAAATCATACTAGCTGTGATTTCTCTGCTTCTTGTATCAAAATGAATGGCTTAGATTTATTGGGTCCGTGTAGTAGGGGTTGTGGGAATGCACTGTTGACACTCTAAAGATGAGAGATCTATATAAAACAGCCTATAAATCAATAGCCGATATTTGCTATGGAATTAGTGACAGTAAATAAATAGCTGCTGGACTTGACAGTGGTTCTCACTGATGACACCTGGTAATATATGGATACTCTAGCTCTATACTGGTAATATATATATACTCTCTAATACTGGTAATATATGGATACTCTGTATATTGGTAATATATGGATACTCTGTATATTGGTAATATATGGATACTCTGTATATTGGTAATATATGGATACTCTCTATATTGGTAATATATGGATACTCTGTATATTGGTAATATATGGATACTCTGTATATTGGTAATATATGGATACTCTGTATTTATATTGGTAATATATGGATACTCTGTATATTGGTAATATATGGATACTCTGTATATTGGTAATATATGAATACTCTGTATATTGGTAATATATGAATACTCTGTATATTGGTAATATATGAATACTCTGTATATTGGTAATATATGGATACTCTGTATTTTGGTAATATATGAATACTCTCTGTATATTTTGGTAATATATGGATATTCTCTATATTGGTAATATATGGATACTCTGTATACTGGTAATATATGGATACTCTGTATATTGGTAATATATGGATACTCTCTATATTGGTAATATATGGATACTCTGTATATTGGTAATATATGGATACTCTCTATATTGGTAATATATGGATATGGGTATATATGGATACTCTGTATATTGGTAATATATGGATACTCTTTATATTGGATACTCTGTATATTGGTAATATATGGATACTCTGTATATTGGTAATATATGGATACTCTGTATATTGGTAATATATGGATACTCTGTATATTGGTAATATATGGATACTCTGTATATTGGTAATATATGGATACTCTGTATATTGGTAATATATGGATACTCTGTATATTGGTAATATATGAATACTCTGTATATTGGTAATATATGGATACTCTGTATATTGGTAATATATGGATACTCTGTATATTGGTAATATATGAATACTCTCTATATTGGTAATATAAAGATACTCTCTATATTGGTAATATATGGATACTCTGTATATTGGTAATATATGGATACTCTGTATATTGGTAATATATGGATACTCTCTATATTGGTAATATATATGGATACTCTGTATATTGGTAATATATGAATACTCTGTATATTGGTAATATATGGATACTCTGTATATTGGTAATATATGGATACTCTGTATATTGATAATATATATATACTCTGTATATTGGTAATATATGGATACTCTGTATATTGGTAAGATATGGAATACTCTGTATATTGGTAATATATGAATACTCTGTATATTGGTAATATATGGATACTCTGTATATTGGTAATATATTAATACTTAGTACGATATATCTACTGTGTGCGATAGATATAATGATTAGTCGGATACTGTGATATTGGTAATATATGGGAGTATTAGCTCATCTATATTGTTAATCGGTAGTAATATGCATGGATTGTAAGCTGGACTACTCTGAGTCTACGAGCTGGAGTATGTATGGTAAACAATATTACTTGTTTATAATTACTCGTCTCTGATTATAATGAAAAAAGTGGATGTCTGAGAAAGCTTTATACTGGTAACGCTCGGGAGCGAAAGGAAAGCATATGGCATACTGTCATATTTCTTATTAATATAAGACAGGTAATTTATATTTTTTTTGATCACGGAACATATTGATAAAGCTGTCTGTGTCTTTACTGGTACGTAATATTTACGCTAGGCTCACGCATACTCTCTATATTGGTAATAATATGGATACTCTCTAATATAATGGTAATATATGGATACTGTCTATACTGGTAATATATAGATACTCTCTAATACTGGTAATATATGGATACTCTCTAATACTGGTAATATATAGATACTCTCTATATTGGTAATATATGGATACTCTCTAATACTGGTAATATATGGATACTCTTTATATTGGTAATATATGGATACTCTTTATATTGGTAATATATGGATACTCTCTATATTTGTAATATATGGATACTCTCTAATACTGGTAATATATGGATACTCTGTATATTGGTAATATATGGATACTCTCTATATTGGTAATATATGGATACTCTCTAATACTGGTAATATATGGATACTCTCTAATACTGGTAATATATGGATACTCTGTATATTGGTAATATATGGATACTCTCTATATTGGTAATATATGGATACTCTCTATATTGGTAATATATGGATACTGTTTATACTGGTAATATATGGATACTGTCTATACTGGTAATATATGGATACTGTCTATACTGGTAATATATAGATATTCTCTAATACTGGTAATATATAGATACTCTCTAATACTGGTAATATATATATACTCTCTAATACTGGTAATATATATATACTCTCTAATACTGGTAATATATGGATACTCTCTAATACTGGTAATATATGGATACTCTCTAATACTGGTAATATATGGATACTCTGTATATTGGTAATATATTGTTACTCTCTAATACAGGTAATATTTGTGTTTTTCGATATCCAGGATATAGATTTGATAAATCCGACATGCCATCAGATGTCTGATCTAGAATTGCAAATGATTAAGAATTTGGAGTTCTATTTATAAGCAACAGCTGCAATTACATTAATGGACTGATCGTAGTTGTATTGGGTCCCAATTGCGTTTAAATTTATACTCTTGATTTTCAACCGAAGTATTAGCATTACTTTCTATACAGCATTAGCTGGGTCATTCTTCAAACAACTCAGTTCCAGTAATGGTCAGAGTGTAATGAGCTCTGATTTCTGTAGATTATCAAGCTTACTTGTGAGTACCTCAAATTGCCATTCTATGTAAGGTGATAAGCTGCGATGGCCTGGATGTGCTCACCCAGGGCTGGTTAAAATGCTCGTATGACAGTGATCTGGCAGATAGAGTGTAGATTATCTCTGATAGATCCTTAAATCTTATCATCCTCCCCACTGGGGCTGATAAAGATTTCCCTTCCCTTTCAGAGCTCTGAGACTACTGTCATTCATCATATATAAAGTGGCATTGAATATTGCACCAGCTTTTATCAATGTAGATGGCTTATAATAAGTTTCATCAACAATATAAAATAATAATTTGTGATAATTACACGACAAATATTCAAATCCTATAGAACATGGCATTGTGGTAAAGTAACATTACCAGCTTGGACTAAACACAGGAACTGGCGCAGTAGCTAGGATAATGATCATGATACCAGCTTGGACTAAACACAGGAACTGGCGCAGTAGCTAGGATAATGTTACAAGCTTGGACTAAACACAGGAACTTGCAGTAGCTAGGAGAATGTTACAAGCTTGGACTAAACACAGGAACTTGCAGTAGCTAGGATAATGTTACCTGCTTGGACTACAGACAGACACTGGCAGTAGCTAGGATAATGTTACCAGCTTGGACTAAACACAGGAACTGGCAGTAGCTAGGATAATGTTACCAGCTTGGACTAAACACAGGAACTGGCAGTAGCTAGGATAATGTTACCAGCTTGGACTAAACACAGACACTGGCAGTAGCTAGGATAATGTTACCAGCTTGGACTAAACACAGACACTGGCAGTAGCTAGGATAATGTTACCAGCTTGGACTAAAGACAGACACTGGCAGTAGCTAGGATAATGTTACCTGCTTGGACTAAACACAGACACTGGCAGTAGCTAGGATAATGTTACCAGCTTGGACTAAAGACAGGAACTTGCAGTAGCTAGGATAATGTTACCTGCTTGGACTAAACACAGACACTGGCAGTAGCTAGGATAATGTTACCAGCTTGGACTAAACACAGGAACTGGCAGTAGCTAGGATAATGTTACCAGCTTGGACTAAACACAGACACTGGCAGTAGCTAGGATAATGTTACCAGCTTGGACTAAACACAGGAACTGGCAGTAGCTAGGATAATGTTACCAGCTTGGACTAAACACAGGACACTGGCAGTAGCTAGGATAATGTTACCAGCTTGGACTAAACACAGACACTGGCAGTAGCTAGGATAATGTTACCAGCTTGGACTAAACACAGACACTGGCAGTAGCTAGGATAATGTTACCAGCTTGGACTAAACACAGGAACTGGCAGTAGCTAGGATAATGTTACCAGCTTGGACTAAACACAGACACTGGCAGTAGCTAGGATAATGTTACCAGCTTGGACTAAACACAGACACTGGCAGTAGCTAGGATAATGTTACCAGCTTGGACTAAACACAGACCCTGGCAGTAGCTAGGATAATGTTACCAGCTTGGACTAAACACAGACACTGGCAGTAGCTAGGATAATGTTACCAGCTTGGACTAAAGACAGACACTGGCAGTAGCTAGGATAATGTTACCAGCTTGGACTAAACACAGACACTAGCAGTAGCTAGGATAATGTTACCAGCTTGGACTAAACACAGACACTGGCAGTAGCTAGGATAATGTTACCTGCTTGGACTAAACACAGGAACTTGCAGTAGCTAGGATAATGTTACCTGCTTGGACTAAGACAGACACTGGCAGTAGCTAGGATAATGTTACCAGCTTGGACTAAACACAGGAACTTGCAGTAGCTAGGATAATGTTACCTGCTTGGACTAAAGACAGACACTGGCAGTAGCTAGGATAATGTTACCAGCTTGGACTAAACACAGACACTGGCAGTAGCTAGGATAATGTTACCAGCTTGGACTAAACACAGACACTGGCAGTAGCTAGGATAATGTTACCAGCTTGGACTAAACACAGGAACTGGCAGTAGCTAGGATAATGTTACCAGCTTGGACTAAACACAGACAACTGGCAGTAGCTAGGATAATGTTACCAGCTTGGACTAAACACAGACACTAGCAGTAGCTAGGATAATGTTACCAGCTTGGACTAAACACAGACCCTGGCAGTAGCTAGGATAATGTTACCAGCTTGGACTAAACACAGACACTGGCAGTAGCTAGGATAATGTTACCAGCTTGGACTAAACACAGACACTGGCAGTAGCTAGGATAATGTTACCAGCTTGGACTAAACACAGACACTGGCAGTAGCTAGGATAATGTTACCAGCTTGGACTAAACACAGGAACTGGCAGTAGCTAGGATAATGTTACCTGCTTGGACTACAGACAGACACTGGCAGTAGCTAGGATAATGTTACCAGCTTGGACTACAGACAGACACTGGCAGTAGCTAGGATAATGTTACCAGCTTGGACTAAACACAGACACTGGCAGTAGCTAGGATAATGTTACCTGCTTGGACTAAACACAGACACTGGCAGTAGCTAGGATAATGTTACCTTGGACTAAACACAGACACTGGCAGTAGCTAGGATAATGTACTAGGGACTAAACACAGACACTGGCAGTAGCTAGGATAATGTTACCAGCTTGGACTAAACACAGGAACTTGCAGTAGCTAGGATAATGTTACCTGCTTGGACTAAACAGACAGACACTGGCAGTAGCTAGGATAATGTTACCAGCTTGGACTACAGACAGACACTGGCAGTAGCTAGGATAATGTTACCAGCTTGGACTAAACACAGACACTGGCAGTAGCTAGGATAATGTTACCTGCTTGGACTAAACACAGACACTGGCAGTATATGCTACCAACTAGGACTAAACACAGGAACTGGCAGTAGCTAGGATAATGTTACCAGCTTGGACTAAACACAGGAACTTGCAGTAGCTAGGATAATGTTACCTGCTTGGACTAAACACAGACAATGGCAGTAGCTAGGATAATGTTACCAGCTTGGACTAAAGACTGCAGGAACTGGCAGTAGCTAGGATAATGTTACCAGCTTGGACTAAACACGGGAACTGGCAGTAGCTAGCTAGGATTATGTTACCAGCTTGGACTAAACACAGACACTGGCAGTAGCTAGGATAATGTTACCAGCTTGGACTAAACACAGACACTGGCAGTAGCTAGGATAATGTTACCAGCTTGGACTAAACACAGACACTGGCAGTAGCTAGGATAATGTTACCAGCTTGGACTAAACACAGGATCTGGCAGTAGCTAGGATAATGTTACCAGCTTGGACTAAACACAGACTTCGTGATGTCGTTACATCAATGTTGTCTGTATATATATACTAACTGTACTTATATCTCGCTGTACAGAATGTGGTATCGTTACATCAATGTTGCTGATGGTTTAGTCTAAGCTGAAGATGGTTCAGTAAATACATAGTTAAGCTTCAAAATATACAAAAATTTAGTTTAGTTTTCTTTAAAGATGCTCCACCGCTGACAAATGGTATTTTTTCACTATAAAAAACAGAAGCAGACGATTTAGTATTTTTCTTCAGTTACAAAAGTTACTTACTTTACACCATTGAAAAGTTTGAGCTTCTAATTTTACTTCAAGTTAAAAATATGAAAAATAATTAATTGCATCCCGAAAAAATTCCGTGACTCTAGATCCTATATGGAATGAAGTATTGATTGCGCATACACCAAAGGCGAAATAAATTATTTTATATTATTTTTTGTGTTAATTAGCTAGGCATATATATATACGATTAAACACCAATCATTTATGCTCTGTCGGCGGTGGAGCATCTTTAATGAATTTTGTTGAGAAAGTAAAATTATAAATGGTTTACTTGCAGATAATTAGAGGAAATGCATTACCATTAGACTCTATTGTCTAGTGTTAGAGCACTGTTGTAAGTTCCAGAACTAGGCTATGAGAGAGTTCAGACAAAATTGCTGAATTTATAAGAACTTTTTACTGTAGTGTTCTGTAGGGTTCAGGCATTTTTTACTTCATGACAATAAAATCTGAATTTATAAACATTTTCACCAAACAGGCTTTAACTGGCTTAACGCCAGATGGCTATCGCAGCCTTATTCTCCATTTTATCTGCTGTTTGAAGCCATTAGACAAATAGTATACATGTTCTTACTTTAGAAGATCTCTAAAATGGATTCAACCATATGTCTGTTTTAAATATAGAAATTTGTTTTATTAATACTTGACCTAAAACCATTTCACGCCAGTTTTCCATAATTACATTATTTTTCTCTGAGTCTAGATTGAAATATGATTTTAACTGGAATGTTAAGAAAAATTCCAAAGACTCCAGGGGTTTGTGCGCCAGAAATTACTAACACTATTTAGATCGAGTACGTTAGACACATTCTAGATCTGTACTATAGTGCACATTGTTTGTTTTATTTGTTCAGTTTACTCCCGAGAACAGATCAAATTGTGGTGTTATTATAGAGAAAAGCCTGAAGTTGTGGAGAAAAACCATCATCCATCACTAATTACCAACTACATAATATATACATGTGTACAGTTTACATATCTATTAAATTCTAAATAGATTAATATACATGTATATATATATTAATCTATTTAGAATTTAATAGAAAACATGTAACCTTTATGCTATATTGAAGAGAAATCTGAATACTTGTAATAATTGATAAATGACTCTTTAGGAGTTTGTTTACATGCATGGTTTTGATTGTATAGATAAACATCCTGTCATCCTATAAACAGCTAGCCAGGGTTATTTAAGGATGTGCCAGGTTTGTTGGTGAACAGAGGCCAGAGTACCCAGAGAAAAACCACTGACCAGCAGTCAGTACCTGGCAACTGCCCCACTTGGGATTCAAACTCGCGACCCAGAGGTGGATATGGCTTGTGGTAATGTGTCAAGACACTTGGCCTCTTCAGCCTAGAGGTGGAAGCTAGTTAAGGCTTGTAATGTGTCGAGACACTTGCCCCCCCCTTTTTTTTGTTTTTGTTTATACTTACACTATATAAACCATTATCATCCTTGTACATCATATGTTTTGACTTTTCCATTCAACAAAGTAAGATGTTATGTTCCATTTTCAATCTTTTTAAAAGTAAAGTTGAATAAAGATACTCACACATTGTGTATTTAATATAAGAAATGCAGCTGCAAATCATTTTGACCTTACTAGAACAACTTGGTGATCCTGACCACAATAATTCACACTTCTAATTTTGTTCTATAAGTGTACATATGTATTTTCTGTTTGGATTGGTAAACTCAATAAAAAGGTCCAAACTTTTAAAAATTCACTGAAGTAGGCTATTTCTGTGTGCTACACGCACTACATATATATGTATCATGCTATCTGGTTTTCTGCATGCACAGCAGTTGTTGACAGAATGTTCGACAAGAAAAACAATCAGTACAGCAAAAACCCAGATGTGTCTACATTTCAGGGCCTACAGGGCTATAGGCCATGGAATTGATTTCATATGACTGCAATAGCTATCTCTGTGACATTGAAAATTCAAGGATCAATTTTCCAAACAGCCATTACATACAGATCTAGAGTTGATCACATTTCAAAAAAGATATGAAAGCCAAATTCTCTTTGTATTGTCTTTTCTGATTCACTTATGGTTAATTATAAGTGATTATGAAAAAAAATCATTTACGGTATTCAACCCAATAGGAGCCTAGGGTATTCAGGAAAAAAAGAGAAAACTGTTTTGTACAGTGATAACATGAAAGAAACAGGTAGGTATGGGTGTGCTCGCTGACGCGATGATACAGGCTTCTTGCTTGATGACACAGGCTCTGGAGTCCCTGCTCTATGACACAAGACTCCCTGCTCTATGATACAGGCTCTGGAATCCCTGCTCGATGACACAAGACTCCCTGCTCTATCATACAGGCTCTGAGATCCCTATTCGATGACACAAGACTCCCTGCTCTATGATACAGGCTCCGGGATCCCTATTCGATGACACAAGACTCCCTGCTAGATGACATAGGCTCCGAGATCCCTATTCGATGACACAAGACTCCCTGCTAGATGACATAGGCTCCGAGATCCCTATTCGATGACACAAGACTCCCTGTTCAATGACACAGGCTCCGGGATCCCTATTTGATGACACAAGACTCCCTGCTCTATGATACAGGCTCCGAGATCCCTATTCGATGACACAAGACTCCCTGCTCTGTGACACAGGCTCCGGGATCCCTATTCGATGACACAAGACTCCCTGCTCTATGATACAGGCTCCGAGATCCCTATTCGATGACACAAGACTCCCTGCTCTGTGACACAGGCTCCAGGATCCCTATTCGATGACACAAGACTCCCTGCTCTATGATACAGGCTCCGAGATCCCTATTCGATGACACAAGACTCCCTGCTCTGTGACACAGGCTCCGAGATCCCTATTGATGACACACGACTCCCTGCTCTATGATAGATACAGACTCTGAGATCCCTATTCGATGACACAAGACTCCCTGCTCTATGATACAGGCTCCGGGATCCCTATTCGATGACACAAGACTCCCTGCTCGATGACACAGGCTTCGAGATCCCTATTCGATGACACAAGACTCCCTGCTAGATGACATAGGCTCCGAGATCCCTATTCGATGACACAAGACTCCCTGTTCAATGACACAGGCTCCGGGATCCCTATTTGATGACACAAGACTCCCTGCTCTATGATACAGGCTCCGAGATCCCTATTCGATGACACAAGACTCCCTGCTCTGTGACACAGGCTCCGGGATCCCTATTCGATGACACAAGACTCCCTGCTCTATGATACAGGCTCCGAGATCCCTATTCGATGACACAAGACTCCCTGCTCTGTGACACAGGCTCCGGGATCCCTATTCGATGACACAAGACTCCCTGCTCTATGATACAGGCTCCGAGATCCCTATTCGATGACACACGACTCCCTGCTCTATGATAGATACAGACTCTGAGATCCCTATTCGATGACACAAGACTCCCTGCTCTATGATACAGGCTCCGGGATCCCTATTCGATGACAGAAGACTCCCTGCTCGATGACACAGGCTTCGAGATCCCTATTCGATGGCACAAGACTCCCTGCTTTATGATACAGGCTTTGAGATCCCTATTCGATGACACAAGACTCCCTGCTCGATGATTCAGGCTCTGAGATCCCTATTCGATGATACAAGACTCCTTGATCGATGATACAGGCTCTGAGATCCCTATTCGATGACACAAGACTCCCTGCTCGTTGACACAGGGTCTGGGATCCCTATTCGATGACACAAGACTCCCTGCTCGATGACACAGGCTTCGAGATCCCTATTCGATGGCACAAGACTCCCTGCTTTATGATACAGGCTTTGAGATCCCTATTCGATGACACAAGACTCCCTGCTCGATGACACAGGCTCTGAGATCCCTATTCGGTGACACAAGACTCCCTGCTCGTTGACACAGGCTCCGAGATCCCTATTCGATGACACAAGACTCCCTGCTCATTGACACAGGGTCTGGGATCCCTATTCGATGACACAAGACTCCCTGCTCGTTGACACAGGCTTCGAGATCCCTATTCGATGGCACAAGACTCCCTGCTTGTTGACACAGGCTCTGAGATCCCTGCTTGATGAATCAGGCTCTAGCTCCCTGCTTGTTGGCACAGGCTCCTTGCTTTCCTCTTCCACTGAAATCTCATGAGTGCTTCAAATTCCATCCAGACAACTAAAATATTAAAATTAAAATAAATTCTAAATAATATCTATATATATTTGTTTAAAAAAAAAGAATTGATCCTGTTTGTTTGAATGCATGTGTTGACCGCCATTCTAGTTAACTCATCAACAGGGTTATTTCAATGGTCTTGATATACATCCAACCACTTAATAATGCTTGGATAAAAGTTTGTTTGAATGAATGATCTTGAATAAACTTATATCCATATTTGAGCCAATAAGCGCCCCAATCACTATAAGCGTCCCTCCCCTTTTTCCGACTTCAATTTCACTTACTTTTAATTACGTGCAGACTGAAAATATGAAAAGTGTGTTGGTTTTCTTACTGATTTCTTTTGCAAATTGATTTATGAATAATTTTATAAAAGGCAAGTCCAAAGTTACTATTAAGTGCCCCCTGATTTGCTTCAATGTTTTAAGTCTTTTTTCATTCTAAAACTTACTCTTCCTTTCCCCTGACATTGATCACTACCAAATTTAGTATTCTTGTGAGAGCTAACCTCCATTTCTATATAAATGAGCACGGTTCAACCCCAAGGGGCAGCACAAGGCCCAAAATAAGAAACGTCGCCAGGAACAGGAACATTGCCAAGAACATATGAAAAGAAAGAGGAAGCATACTTGTTAGAAGGAATACGGTAGTGTAGCTAGGATAAGCTAAATTGATCATGAGCAATATGAAATAAATGTTGGATGCTATCAAAGAAAATGGTGTATTTGTAGTATACATGTAGTGCCTGTTACACAATGGGTACAGAGATTATAGAACAAGTAATGGTACAGGAAATAGACACTTGTCTCCAAAGTAGTTCTAATGTCAGTCACATACAGCCTATAACACATGCACTTTACATACAAGTCATTCACAGGGATCTGAAATATTTACATGGGAAAATTTCTAAAGAATGAAAAGAGCATGCATCATTTAAATGTCAGCAATATAAATTAAATCTTAAGCAACAGACATTGACTTCTAATTTTCAATTGCCTTTTATGGGCCTTTGTTGAGGTTAATGTGACATTATACTAACCTCTACATCCAAATAATTAATTTTACTCTGTTTTCATACCAAATCTGGCTTTCTGCTTAGCCAATACTTTTTTACATACCACTATGAACAAATTCTGAGAAGTTATCGTGATGTCAAAATAGAGACATTGATGTTGCGTATTGATTTGAAAAAAAAATCCATTGAAAAATCACAGGAAAGGTACATTTAAACATACTTTGATTTATCAAATAGATTATAAAATTAATTATAAGCATTGATGTCAATATTTTCAAATTTTATCAGGTTATGAACAAATTTGTTTGCAAACTGAGAATCAGCATGCTTAAACATTAAGGAGGATAAAGTTAATCAATCCTACCAAGAGAGCACCATCATCATAATAAAAGGACAAGTTTAGATTTGTGTATAAAATAAGACCATCGTCTCTCTGTATATATATTTATACAGACCAACCTTAATGGGCTGAGATACACACAATAGACATAGAGACTTAAGACTTTATTTAATACGCTAATGTCCACTCTAAATTAGCCGTCTGAATGCAGAGGTTTTTTTTCCGGAAAGTCTTTGCAGAATAATTTCTTGTAAATTGATATACTTTCCAGATGGTTTTACTAACACGTCAGCACTGTAGCAGTTATATTCTCGTAAAACATATCTACGCTCCAGTGCCAACTCCAGGAGCTTTGGGGAGGCCTTCTGTTACAACATCTACCACAACAAATACAGTACAAATATGAGAGTGTCCTGATATACAATTGATGATCAAACACAAGTTATCATCAGAAATGACAACAAAAAGATTTTATAACGTTTGTCATCAAAAACATCATATTGTTACTTAACGACAGAGTTCAGACTACCATAGCTGTTTCTCTTTGGTGGTGGAAAGTGGTAGAAAACGGTGGCAGAAAATGTTGCTGTTCAAAATGTAAAATCATAAGACTTTCATGATAAAGACTTACATCTGATTGTGATTTTACAGTTTATAATTAGTTGATGTAATATGTCTACATCTGATTGTGATTTTACAGTTTATAATTAGTTGATGTAAGATGTCTACATCTGATTGTGATTTTACAGTTTATCATTAGTTGATGTAATATGTCTACATCTGATTGTGATTTTACAGTTTATCCTAAAATTAACCAACCAGACAAAAACACCATGGTAACTTTGTAATGTGTCGTAAAGTTAACCAACCAGACAAAAACACCATGGTTACTTTGTAATGTGTCCTTAAGTTTACCGACCAGACAAAAACACTATGGTTACTTTGTAATGTGTCGTAAAGTTAACCAACCAGACAAAAACACCATGGTTACTTTGTAATGTATCCTAAAGTTTACCGACCAGACAAAAACACCATGGTTACTTTGTAATGTGTCCTTAAGTTTACCGACCAGACAAAAAACACCATGGTAACTTTGTAATGTGTCCTAAAGTTTACCAACCAGACAAAAACACCATGGTCACTTTGTAATGTATCCTAAAGTTTACCGACCAGACAAAAACACCATGGTAACTTTATAATGTGTCCTAAAGTTTACCGAGCAGACAAAAACACTGTGGTAACTTTGTAATGTGTCCTAAAGTTTACCGACCAGACAAAAACACTGTGGTAACTTTGTAATGTGTCCTAAAGTTTACCGACCAGACAAAAACACCATGGTAATTTTGTAATGTGTCCTAAAATTTACCAACCAGACAAAAACACCATGGTAACTTTGTAATGTGTCCTAAAGTTTACCGACCAGACAAAAACACCATGGTAACTTTGTAATGTATCCTAAAGTTTACCAACCAGACAAAAACACTGTGGTAACTTTGTAATGTATCCTAAAGTTTACCAACCAGACAAAAACACCATGGTAACTTTGTAATGTGTCCTAAAGTTTACCGACCAGACAAAAACACCATGGTAACTTTGTAATGTGTCCTAAAGTTTACCGACCAGACAAAAACACCATGGTAACTTTGTAATTGTGTCCTAAAGTTTACCGACCAGACAAAAACACCATGGTTACTTTGTAATGTGTCCTTAAGTTTACCGACCAGACAAAAACACCATGGTAACTTTGTAATGTGTCCTAAAGTTTACCAACCAGACAAAAACACCATGGTCACTTTGTAATGTGTCCTAAAGTTTACCAACCAGACAAAAACACCATGGTAACTTTGTAATGTATCCTAAAGTTTACCGACCAGACAAAAACACCATGGTAACTTTATAATGTGTCCTAAAGTTTACCGAGCAGACAAAAACACTGTGGTAACTTTGTAATGTGTCCTAAAGTTTACCGACCAGACAAAAACACTGTGGTAACTTTGTAATGTGTCCTAAAGTTTACCGACCAGACAAAAACACCATGGTAATTTTGTAATGTGTCCTAAAATTTACCAACCAGACAAAAACACCATGGTAACTTTGTAATGTGTCCTAAAGTTTACCGACCAGACAAAAACACCATGGTAACTTTGTAATGTATCCTAAAGTTTACCAACCAGACAAAAACACTGTGGTAACTTTGTAATGTATCCTAAAGTTTACCAACCAGACAAAAACACCATGGTAACTTTGTAATGTGTCCTAAAGTTTACCGACCAGACAAAAACACCATGGTAACTTTGTAATGTGTCCTAAAGTTTACCGACCAGACAAAAACACTGTGGTAACTTTGTAATGTGTCCTAAAGTTTACCGACCAGACAAAAACACCATGGTAACTTTGTAATGTGTCCTAAAGTTTACCAACCAGACAAAAACACCATGGTTACTTTGTAATGTGTCCTAAAGTTTACCGACCAGACAAAAACACCATGGTAACTTTGTAATGTATCCTAAAGTTTACCGACCAGACAAAAACACCATGGTAACTTTGTATTGTGTCCTAAAGTTTACCGACCAGACAAAAACACCATGGTAACTTTGTAATGTGTCCTAAAGTTTACCGACCAGACAAAAACACCATGGTAACTTTGTAATGTGTCCTAAAGTTTACCGACCAGACAAAAACACCATGGTAACTTTGTAATGTGTCCTAAAGTTTACCGACCAGACAAAAACACTGTGGTAACTTTGTAATGTGTCCTAAAGTTTACCAACCAGACAAAAACACCATGGTAACTTTGTAATGTATCCTAAAGTTTACCGACCAGACAAAAACACTGTGGTAACTTTGTAATGTGTCCTAAAGTTAACCAACCAGACAAAAACACCATGGTAAATTTGTAATGTATCCTAAAGTTTACCGACCAGACAAAAACACTGTGGTAACTTTGTAATGTGTCCTAAAGTTAACCAACCAGACAAAAACACCATGGTAACTTTGTATTGTGTCCTAAAGTTTACCGACCAGACAAAAACACCATGGTAACTTTGTATTGTGTCCTAAAGTTTACCAACCAGACAAAAACACCATGGTCACTTTGTATTGTGTCCTAAAAATTACTGACCAGACAAAAACACCATGGTAACTTTGTAATGTGTCCTAAAGTTTACCAACCAGACAAAAACACCATGGTCACTTTGTAATGTGTCCTGAAGTTTACCGACCAGACAAAAACACCATGGTAACTTTGTAATGTGTCCTAAAGTTTACCGACCAGACAAAAACACCATGGTAACTTTGTAATGTATCCTAAAGTTTACCGACCAGACAAAAACACCATGGTAACTTTGTAATGTGTCCTAAAGTTTACCGACCAGACAAAAACACCATGGTAACTTTGTAATGTGTCCTAAAGTTTACCGACCAGACAAAAACACTGTGGTAACTTTGTAATGTGTCCTAAAGTTTACTGACCAGACAAAAACACCATGGTCACTTTGTAATGTGTCCTAAAGTTTACCAACCAGACAAAAACACCATGGTTACTTTGTAATGTGTCCTAAAGTTTACCGACCAGACAAAAACACCATGGTAACTTTGTAATGTATCCTAAAGTTTACCAACCAGACAAAAACACCATGGTAACTTTGTATTGTGTCCTAAAGTTTACCAACCAGACAAAAACACCATGGTTACTTTGTAATGTGTCCTAAAGTTTACCGACCAGACAAAAACACCATGGTAACTTTGTAATGTATCCTAAAGTTTACCGACCAGACAAAAACACCATGGTAACTTTGTAATGTATCCTAAAGTTTACCAACCAGTCAAAAACACCATGGTAACTTTGTAATGTGTCCTAAAGTTTACCAACCAGACAAAAACACTGTGGTAACTTTGTAATGTGTCCTAAAGTTAACCAACCAGACAAAAACACCATGGTAACTTTGTAATGTATCCTAAAGTTTACCGACCAGACAAAAACACTGTGGTAACTTTGTAATGTGTCCTAAAGTTAACCAACCAGACAAAAACACCATGGTAAATTTGTAATGTATCCTAAAGTTTACCGACCAGACAAAAACACTGTGGTAACTTTGTAATGTGTCCTAAAGTTAACCAACCAGACAAAAACACCATGGTAAATTTGTATTGTGTCCTAAAGTTTACCGACCAGACAAAAACACCATGGTAACTTTGTATTGTGTCCTAAAGTTTACCAACCAGACAAAAACACCATGGTCACTTTGTATTGTGTCCTAAAAATTACTGACCAGACAAAAACACCATGGTAACTTTGTAATGTGTCCTAAAGTTTACCAACCAGACAAAAACACCATGGTCACTTTGTAATGTGTCCTGAAGTTTACCGACCAGACAAAAACACCATGGTAACTTTGTAATGTGTCCTGAAGTTTACCGACCAGACAAAAACACCATGGCAACTTTGTAATGTATCCTAAAGTTTACCGACCAGACAAAAACACTGTGGTAACTATGTATTGTGTCCTAAAGTTTACCGACCAGACAAAAACACCATGGTAACTTTGTAATGTGTCCTAAAGTTTACCAACCAGACAAAAACACCATGGTAACTTTGTAATGTGTCCTAAAGTTTACCGACCAGACAAAAACACCATGGTTACTTTGTAATGTGTCCTAAAGTTTACCAACCAGACAAAAACACCATGGTAACTTTGTATTGTGTCCTAAAGTTTACCAACCAGACAAAAACACCATGGTAACTTTGTAATGTGTCCTAAAGTTTACCGACCAGACAAAAACACCATGGTAACTTTGTAATGTGTCCTAAAGTTTACCGACCAGACAAAAACACCATGGTAACTTTGTAATGTATCCTAAAGTTTACCGACCAGACAAAAACACCATGGTAACTTTGTAATGTGTCCTAAAGTTTACCAACCAGACAAAAACACCATGGTAACTTTGTAATGTGTCCTAAAGTTTACCGACCAGACAAAAACACTGTGGTAACTTTGTAATGTATCCTAAAGTTTACCGACCAGACAAAAACACCATGGTAACTTTGTAATGTGTCCTAAAGTTTACGAACCAGACAAAAACACCATGGTCACTTTGTAATGTATCCTAAAGTTTACCGACCAGACAAAAACACTGTGGTAACTTTGTATTGTGTCCTAAAGTTTACCGACCAGACAAAAACACTGTGGTAACTTTGTATTGTGTCCTAAAGTTTACTGACCAGACAAAAACACCATGGTAACTTTGTAATGTATCCTAAAGTTTACCGACCAGACAAAAACACTGTGGTAACTTTGTAATGTGTCCTAAAGTTTACCGACCAGACAAAAACACTGTGGTAACTTTGTAATGTGTCCTAAAGTTTACTGACCAGACAAAAACACCATGGTAACTTTGTAATGTATCCTAAAGTTTACCAACCAGACAAAAACACCATGGTAACTTTGTAATGTGTCCTAAAGTTTACCAACCAGACAAAAACACCATGGTAACTTTGTATTGTGTCCTACAGTCTTAACAGGTTTACTTGTACTTATATAAGATATGTTACTTCACTGTCTGCCAATTGTTATACATGTTTGTATGTAAAGTTTTAATGTGAGAAACTTCCTGTGGGGGACCTTGAAGTTTTTATACAGCATTCAAATAAATTACTGCAGATTTAATATATAATTGTGATATTCGCTGTGTGGGAGTGCTGCTGCCGTTAGAGAAGAACTTGGTGGTCCACTTAGGGACATAAGGACGATGGGGTCTCGACAATTAATTACATCCGCTTTGTCGGCACTCATTTGAGAAATGAATGTATAAAAAGAAACTAAAAATCAGAAAAAAGATTTCATTTTGACTTAAGATGCATTTATTGTTGCAAGGAAATTATCCACAGTTTTAGGAGGACGTGTAATATACCATTATTTGAAGTTAGTTAACAAAGATTATTATAAAATTGAACAAAGTGTGTTGTATTATATAACAACAATATGAAAACAACAAAAATTTCTACTTGAAAATTGCATCAGTAAATATAAGTACTTATATATTATATGTGTTAGATAATGGAAGGGTTGTTTATTAGGGCAAGTGTTAGATAATGGAAGGGTTGTTTATTAGGGCAAGTTAAGTGTGTGTAACATTTACCGTAATTGTCTCTCCTTCCCTTACAATTTTAGGTGTGTATTATTACATTTACCATATATAAGTATCTCCCTTTCCCTTACAACTTTAGGTGTGTATGACATTTACTGTAATTAATTATCTCCCCTTCCCTTACAACTTTAGGAGTGTATTACATTCACCATAATAATCTCCCCTTTCCCTTATAATTTTAGGTGTGTATTACATTTACCATAATTATCTCCCCTTCCCTTACAATTTTAGTTGTGTATTACATTTACCATAATTATCTCCCCTTCCCTTACAAATTTAGGTGTGTATGACATTTACTGTTATTAATTATCTTCCCTTCCCTTATAATTTTAGGTGTGTATTACATTTACCATAATTATCTCCCCTTCCCTTACAATTTTAGTTGTGTATTACATTTACCATAATTATCTCCCCTTCCCTTATAACTTTAGGTGTGTATTACATTTACCATAATTATCTCCCCTTCCCTTATAACTTTAGGTGTGTATTACAGGGTAGACTGTTGTCACATTACTTCATACACTTAAAAGTTTTATGTAGATGGTTCCCTCTGTAGACAACAGTATAGTCCAAGTTTCCTTTGACCCTTTACCCTGATGCTGCAGACTCTGATTTGATGTAGTTTGAGGATGGCTTACATCTGAAGTGCCTTATCTATTTAAGTAGAAGCCATATAAGTGTAAAGATTGTTTTGGAATGAAAGTAAAAATCTGTATTACCTGTAAGAAATTACAAACTTAATGGTGTGTTGTATCGGTACATACGGAGGTAGATCCTTAATGGTGTGTTGTGTCGGTACATACGGAGGTAGATCGTTAATGGTGTTTTGTGTCGGTACATAAGGAGGTACATTTAGATCGTTAATGGTGTGTTGTGTCGATACATACGAAGGGAGATCCTTAATGGTGTGTTGTATCGGTACATACGGAGGTAGATCCTTAATGGTGTGTTGTGTCGGTACATACGGAGGTAGATCGTTAATGGTGTGTTGTGTCGGTACATACAGAGGTAGATCGTTAAAGGTGTGTTGTATCGGTACATACGGAGGTAGATCCTTAATGGTGTGTTGTGTCGGTACATACGGAGGTAGATCGTTAATGGTGTGTTGTGTCGGTACATAAGGAGGTACATTTAGATCGTTAATGGTGTGTTGTGTCGATACATACGAAGGGAGATCCTTAATGGTGTGTTGTATCGGTACATACGGAGGTAGATCCTTAATGGTGTGTTGTGTCGGTACATACGGTGGTAGATCCTTAATGGTGTGTTGTGTCGGTACATACGGAGGTAGATCCTTAATGGTGTGTTGTGTCGGTACATACGGAGGTAGATCCTTAATGGTGTGTTGTGTCGGTACATACGGTGGTAGATCCTTAATGGTGTGTTGTGTCGGTACATACGGAGGTAGATCCTTAATGGTGTGTTGTGTCGGTACATACAGAGGTAGATCCTTAATGGTGTGTTGTGTCGGTACATACAGAGGTAGATCCTTAATGGTGTGTTGTGTCGGTACATACAGAGGTAGATCCTTAATGGTGTGTTGTGTCGGTACATACGGTGGTAGATCCTTAATGGTGTGTTGTGTCGGTACATACGGTGGTAGATCTCCGACTAGGGTTGACCTTTGTTTGGTTGTGTTACTGAAGTGAAGTATTGATTTGGAGCTCGAGACTACAATATGACCTAACCATATTAAGAGTAGTACATGTTCTAAATATGGCGAGGTTGGTACCTGTCCCTTGCTGTGAAATGAGAGACATAGTTTTAAGCATATCCATCCTATTACACCACATCCTTTATATTTTTTAACCTACCATCATCAGATGGTGAGCTTTAGTCAAATCTCCATTCGTCCATGGTCCATCGTCCGCCCATCCTTCCGTCCCTCAGTTAACAATTCTTGTTATAAACGCTATTTCTCAAAAAGTGCTGAAGGGATATTTCTCATAGTTGTGCAAATTGCGTTTTGGGATTAATCTGTCACCAAGATGACCGCCAGGTAGCCAACTTGGATTTTATTTGTGAAAGTTTGTTACAGCTCTTTCTCAGAGAGTACTGAAGGGACCTGTCTCCAAATTTATATGTAGGTTCCTCTAGGGCCCAAGTTTACGTTGTGCATCTTGCATTTTGGGACTGTTTGGTTAACAAGATGGCCGACTGGCAGTCATTTTTGATTTTGATAATTGAAGTTTGTTACTGCTATTTCTCAGAAAGTGCTGAAATGATCTGTCTCAAATTTTATATGTTGGATGTAAAGTTTGAAGTTTGAAAAGCAGAGAAAAGATACGTCTTTTCCATTGTTAGACATAGATCATTCTTTGGTGGACACCAAGATCCCTCTGGTTTGGTGTGTTTTTATGTTTGATCCGATGGTTCCATTAATGTAATGGTACACATTTAGCTAGGTTATACAGAAGCTGTAATCGGTCACAGCACATTAATTTCTCATTTGTTCTGCCACACTGAATGAAATTGTCTGTGACATGTTTCTGTCCTGAATTATGTATTAGAACAACATCAATTTATGTTACTTTCAAATTCAATACCTGTAGCAAAATCCATTATGAAGAGATTTTTTCGTGATAAACGGTTTGATGATGGCTTTTTTGTTTATGATAGATTTTCAATTTCTGTTTGAGTTTATGTTCATGTGCCTATGTATATCGAATAGAAACTGCAAAGAAACTCAAATTAATCTTGCAATGCTAGCTTATATAGAGAAGAAACCAGAAATTGATGAGAGGAGTTATAATGTGCATGGAAAACCAATGCAGTTGGAAAAATGACCTTATATGACATTTTCCTTATTCTTCCTCTAGATCTTCTCCCTTTCCTTCTTTTCAGTCCCCTTTCTCTTCTTCCACCTTTCCTTATTTTTCCACCTGTTCCTCATTCCTTTTCCTTCCCCTCCACCCAATCATATGTCCTTTTCCCACCCCCTTCCCCTCCACCCAATCATATGTCCTATTTCCCACCCCCTTCCCCTCCTTTTCCCAACCCCTTCCCCTCCACCCAATCATATGTCCTATTCCCACCCCCTTCCCCTCCACCCAATCATATGTCCTTTTCCCACCCCCTTCCCCTCCACCCAATCATATGTCCTATTCCCACCCCCTTCCCCTCCACCCAATCATATGTCCTATTCCCACCCCCCTTCCCTTCTCCACCCAATCATATGTCCTATTCCCACCCCCTTCCCCTCCACCCAATCATATGTCCTATTCCCACCCCCTTCCCCTCCACCCAATCATATGTCCTATTCCCACCCCCTTCCCCTCCACCCAATCATATGTCCTATTCCCACCCCCTTCCCCTCCACCCAATCATATGTCCTATTCCCACCCCCTTCCCCTCCACCCAATCATATGTCCTATTCCCACCCCCTTCCCCTCCACCCAATCATATGTCCTATTCCCACCCCCTTCCCCTCCACCCAATCATATGTCCTATTCCCACCCCCTTCCCCTCCACCCAATCATATGTCCTATTCCCACCCCTTCCCCTCCACCCAATCATATGTCCTATTCCCACCCCCTTCCCCTCCACCCAATCATATGTCCTATTCCCACCCCCTTCCCCTCCACCCAATCATATGTCCTATTCCCACCCCCTTCCCCTCCACCCAATCATATGTCCTATTCCCACCCCCTTCCCCTCCACCCAATCATATGTCCTATTCCCACCCCCTTCCCCTCCACCCAATCATATGTCCTATTCCCACCCCCCTTCCCCTCCACCCAATCATATGTCCTATTCCCACCCCCTTCCCCTCCACCCAATCATATGTCCTATTCCCACCCCCTTCCCCCTCCCCAAATCATATGTCCTATTCCCACCCCCTTCCCCTCCACCCAATCATATGTCCTATTCCCACCCCCTTCCCCTCCACCCAATCATATGTCCTATTCCCACCCCCTTCCCCCCTCCACCCAATCATATGTCCTATTCCCACCCCCTTCCCCTCCACCCAATCATATGTCCTATTCCCACCCCCTTCCCCTCCACCCAATCATATGTCCTATTCCCACCCCCTTCCCCTCCACCCAATCATATGTCCTATTCCCACCCCCTTCCCCTCCACCCAATCATATGTCCTATTCCCACCCCCTTCCCCTCCACCCAATCATATGTCCTATTCCCACCCCCTTCCCCTCCACCCAATCATATGTCCTATTCCCACCCCCTTCCCCTCCACCCAATCATATGTCCTATTCCCACCCCCTTCCCCTCCACCCAATCATATGTCCTATTCCCACCCCCTTCCCCTCCACCCAATCATATGTCCTATTCCCACCCCCTTCCCCTCCACCCAATCATATGTCCTATTCCCACCCCCTTCCCCTCCACCCAATCATATGTCCTATTCCCACCCCCTTCCCCTCCACCCAATCATATGTCCTATTCCCACCCCCTTCCCCTCCACCCAATCATATGTCCTATTCCCACCCCCTTCCCCTCCCCCAATCATATGTCCTATTCCCACCCCCTTCCCTCCACCCAATCATATGTCCTATTCCCACCCCCCTTCCCCTCCACCCAATCATATGTCCTATTCCCACCCCCTTCCCCTCCACCCAATCATATGTCCTATTCCCACCCCCTTCCCCTCCACCCAATCATATGTCCTATTCCCACCCCCTTCCCCTCCACCCAATCATATGTCCTATTCCCACCCCCTTCCCCTCCACCCAATCATATGTCCTATTCCCACCCCCTTCCCCTCCCCCAATCATATGTCCTATTCCCACCCCCTTCCCCTCCACCCAATCATATGTCCTATTCCCACCCCCTTCCCCTCCACCCAATCATATGTCCTATTCCCACCCCCTTCCCCTCCACCCAATCATATGTCCTATTCCCACCCCCTTCCCCTCCACCCAATCATATGTCCTATTCCCACCCCCTTCCCCTCCACCCAATCATATGTCCTATTCCCACCCCCTTCCCCTCCACCCAATCATATGTCCTATTCCCACCCCCTTCCCCTCCCCCAATCATATGTCCTATTCCCACCCCCTTCCCTCCACCCAATCATATGTCCTATTCCCCCCCTTCCCACCCAATCATGTCCTTTCCCACCTTCCCCTCCACCCAATCATATGTCCTATTCCCACCCCCTTCCCCTCCACCCAATCATATGTCCTATTCCCCCCCCTTCCCCTCCACCCAATCATATGTCCTATTCCCACCCCCTTCCCCTCCACCCAATCATATGTCCTATTCCCACCCCCTTCCCCTCCACCCAATCATATGTCCTATTCCCACCCCCTTCCCCTCCACCCCAATCATATGTCCTATTCCCACCCCCTTCCCCTCCACCCAATCATATGTCCTATTCCCACCCCCTTCCCCTCCACCCAATCATATGTCCTATTCCCACCCCCTTCCCCTCCACCCAATCATATGTCCTATTCCCACCCCCTTCCCCTCCACCCAATCATATGTCCTATTCCCACCCCCTTCCCCTCCACCCAATCATATGTCCTATTCCCACCCCCTTCCCCTCCACCCAATCATATGTCCTATTCCCACCCCCTTCCCCTCCGCCCAATCATATGTCCTATTCCCACCCCCTTCCCCTCCACCCAATCATATGTCCTATTCCCACCCCCTTCCCCTCCACCCAATCATATGTCCTATTCCCACCCCCTTCCCCTCCACCCAATCATATGTCCTATTCCCACCCCCTTCCCCTCCACCCAATCATATGTCCTATTCCCACCCCCTTCCCCTCCACCCAATCATATGTCCTATTCCCATTCCCACCCCCAATTCCCCACCCTTCCCCTCCGCCCAATCATATGTCCTATTCCCACCCCCTTCCCCTCCACCCAATCATATGTCCTATTCCCACCCCCCTTCCCCTCCACCCAATCATATGTCCTATTCCCACCCCCTTCCCCTCCACCCAATCATATGTCCTATTCCCACCCCCTTCCCCTCCACCCAATCATATGTCCTATTCCCACCCCCCTTCCCCCACCCAATCATATGTCCTATTCCCACCCCCTTCCCCTCCACCCCAATCATATGTCCTATTCCCACCCCCTTCCCCCTCCACCCAATCATATGTCCTATTCCCACCCCCTTCCCCTCCACCCAATCATATGTCCTATTCCCACCCCCTTCCCCTCCACCCAATCATATGTCCTATTCCCACCCCCTTCCCCTCCACCCAATCATATGTCCTATTCCCACCCCCTTCCCCTCCACCCAATCATATGTCCTATTCCCACCCCCTTCCCCTCCACCCAATCATATGTCCTATTCCCACCCCCTTCCCCTCCACCCAATCATATGTCCTATTCCCACCCCCTTCCCCTCCGCCCAATCATATGTCCTATTCCCACCCCCTTCCCCTCCACCCAATCATATGTCCTATTCCCACCCCCTTCCCCTCCACCCAATCATATGTCCTATTCCCACCCCCTTCCCCTCCACCCAATCATATGTCCTATTCCCACCCCCTTCCCCTCCACCCAATCATATGTCCTATTCCCACCCCCTTCCCCTCCACCCAATCATATGTCCTATTCCCACCCCCTTCCCCTCCACCCAATCATATGTCCTATTCCCACCCCCTTCCCCTCCACCCAATCATATGTCCTATTCCCACCCCCTTCCCCTCCCCCCCATCATTGTCCTATTCCCACCCCCTTCCCCTCCGCCCAATCATATGTCCTATTCCCACCCCCTTCCCTCCACCCAATCATATGTCCTATTCCCACCCCCTTCCCTCCCCCATTCCCCCTCCCCCCAAATCATATGTCCTATTCCCACCCCCTTCCCCTCCACCCAATCATATGTCCTATTCCCACCCCCTTCCCCTCCACCCAATCATATGTCCTTTCCCACCCCCTTCCCCTCCACCCAATCATATGTCCTTTTCCCACCCCCTTCCCCTCCCCCAATCATATGTCCTTTTCCCACCCCCTTCCCCTCCACCCAATCACATGTCCTATTCCCACCCCCTTCCCCTCCACCCAATCATATGTCCTTTTCCCACCCCCCTTCCCCTCCACCCAATCACATGTCCTATTCCCACCCCCTTCCCCTCCGCCCAATCACATGTCCTATTCCCACCCCCTTTCCCTTTGCCCCACCACCTCTTCTTACCCCTGTCCCCTGTCACTTCGCCCATCACCTCCTCTTTCCCCTGGCCTGCCCCCTTTTCCCTTCCCCCCATCCCCTTCCCTTTCCCCTGCCCCCTGTCTCTTGGCCCCACCACCTCCTCTGTCACCTGCCCCCTGTCCCTCCCCCCCACCACCTCCTCTTCCCCTTGCCCTCTGTCCCTCCCCCCCACCACCTCCTCTTCCCCCTGCCCCCTGTCACCTGCCCCCTGTCCCTCCCCCACCACCACCTCCTCTTCCCCCTGCCCCCTGTCCCTCCCCCCACCACCTTCTCTTCCCCCTGCCCCCTGCCCCCCTGTCTCTCCCCCCACCACCTCCTCTTCCCCCTGCCCCCTGTCACTTCGCCCCACCACCTCCTCTTCCCCCTGCCCCCTGTCCCTCCCCCCACCACCTCCTCTTCCCCCTGCCCCCTGTCCCTCCCCCCACCACCTCCTCTGTCGCCTGCCCTCTGTCCCTTTGCCCCACCACCTCCTCTTCCCCCTGCCCCCTGTCCCTCCCCCAGCCACCTCCTCTGTCGCCTGCCCTCTGTCCCTTTGCCCCACCACCTCCTCTTCCCCCTGCCCCCTGTCCCTCCCCCCACCACCTCCTCTTCCCCCTGCCCTCTGTCCCTTTGCCCCACCACCTCCTCTTCCCCCTGCCCCCTGTCCCTCCCCCCCACCACCTCCTCTTCCCTCTGCCCCCTGTCCCTCCCCCCACACACCTCCTCTGTCGCCTGCCCTCTGCCATCCGCCCCTTCCCCTCCTGCTTCCCTCTCCCTCTATGAGCCTTTGCTAATATCCTTAGGAAACTGGAGCAGCTGGTTAAGAAGCAGAAGTGACACCTCATAGTGGTGAGGGGAGGTGAAATATTGATTTCCTGCAAGTCCACTACTGATGAAAAAATGATGATGCCTTACTGTACCTGTGTGTGTCATCTTTTGTGATGGCTTACAGCTGGGTATAACTTACTGCTGGCCATTTTACCTTCATAACCCTACAATCATGGCCATTTTACCTTCATTGCCCTACAATCATGGCCATTTTACCTTCATAACCCTACAATCATGGCCATTTTACCTTCATAGCCCTACAATCATGGCCATTTTACCTTCATAACCCTACAATCATGGCCATTTTACCTTCATAGCCCTACAATCATGGCCATTTTACCTTCATAGCCCTACAATCATGGCCATTTTACCTTCATTGCCCTACAATCATGGCCATTTTACCTTCATAACCCTACAATCATGGCCATTTTACCTTCATAGCCCTACAATCCTGGCCATTTTACCTTCATAGCCCTACAATCATGGCCATTTTACCTTCATAGCCCTACAATCATGGCCATTTTACCTTCATAGCCCTACAATCATGGCCATTTTACCTTCATAGCCCTACAATCATGGCCATTTTACCTTCATAGCCCTACAATCATGGCCATTTTACCTTCATAGCCCTACAATCATGGCCATTTTACCTTCATAGCCCTACAATCATGGCCATTTTACCTTCATAGCCCTACAATCATGGCCATTTTACCTTCATAGCCCTACAATCATGGCCATTTTACCTTCATAGCCCTACAATCATGGCCATTTTTAGATGTTCAACAAGCTCTCTACCAGTAAAAACATTTAGCTAATGAAATAAAGCAGAACTTCACTGTTGGCATAACATATTTACAGAACCATTTTAATGTTGCTTTTGTCTTTAGATGTAATCTAAAAAAACAAACCCACAAGGCTCACAATATTGTACAGTTCGGAGACTGAAAATTGATCACGGTGGTTCTGTTACAACATTTGTTGGGTGAACAGCACATTTTATTGTCTACTGAATTAAATCGGCAGGAAAAACGGAAAATGTTTACACTTCCATGGCAAAACATCTATGTTTCAATCAGTTTCACTCAAATTGAATTCTAGGCAATCTAGGAGTAATTGAACCCTGATCCCCAGAGAGCGCCATGGCCCAATAGTTGCTTATTGTCTGTACTCCATCGTAATTTTAGGCTTTGCTGATTTTCTGGTGTCTATATGGCTATTGGTATAGAGGAGCATGATAAACGATGGCGACAGAAATGACCGTCTTTGTCCTACACACCACCGTATTGATCTGCCAGATTAAAGGCCTTTTTTCCTGTGTCGATTGTAATTTGCTTTTCCTCTAGCTTGAGACGTTGTATAGCATTATTAACCACATCCACTGCTGTACCCTCAGCATTACCATGTATGAATAAGATGATTTGGTTGATTATATGTGCTTTCAGACATGGACTTATTGTTTTAATATTACCCATGCTGGCATCGGACAGACTGCCTACTTAGCATAGTATAAGTCTATTCCTCCATGCCACTGTCACCTGCCCTTTAAATTTCCATCAATACCTGTATCCTCCTTCCTTCTTTGATATATCACAACCTGATCTTCTACTGTTAAATGAGTTATTTTGAATTGCCTTAATTGTTTTCCACTGCTATATTCTTTGGGGTGTTGTATTGTGCCAATAGTCAGATGACCGTTAAGTGCCATTGGCCTCTTGTTTTTTACTTGTTACATGTTTTCCAAATTCAGGAAAAAAATTATGTGGTATCATTTTTTCTTTAGGTTATAATTATCACAGCTCCTGCCATTATTGAGCCCAGATATACTAATTTAAATAAGATCTGGGGTTAAGTGAGACTTTAACAAGAAATATCCATTAAGCAATCAATACAGATTAACAAGCAGGATGTGTACAGGCATCATTGTGTGAAAGGCTCCATGTTACAGGCATTGATGATAGCTGTATACTTTGGTGTCAGTATGACACTTGATCGGTGTTACAGGGATTGATGATAGCTGTATACATTGGTGTTAGTATGACACTTGATCGGTGTTACAGGGATTGATGATAGCTGTATATATTGGTGTTAGTATGACAATTGATCAGTGTTACAGGGATTGATGATAGCTGTATACATTGGTGTCAGTATGACACTTGATCGGTGTTACAGGGATTGATGATAGCTGTATACATTGGTGTCAGTATGACACTTGATCGGTGTTACAGGGATTGATGATAGCTGTATACATTGGTGTTAGTATGACACTTGATCGGTGTTACAGGGATTGATGATAGCTGTATACATTGGTGTTAGTATGACAATTGATCAGTGTTACAGGGATTGATGATAGCTGTATACATTGGTGTCAGTATGACACTTGATCGGTGTTACAGGGATTGATGATAGCTGTATACATTGGTGTCAGTATGACACTTGATCGGTGTTACAGGGATTGATGATAGCTGTATACATTGGTGTTAGTATGACACTTGATCGGTGTTACAGGGATTGATGATAGCTGTATACATTGGTGTTAGTATGACACTTGATCGGTGTTACAGGGATTGATGATAGCTGTATACATTGGTGTTAGTATGACACTTGATCGGTGTTACAGGGATTGATGATAGCTGTATACATTGGTGTTAGTATGACACTTGATCGGTGTTACAGGGATTGATGATAGCTGTATACATTGGTGTCAGTATGACACTTGATCATGTTACAGGGATTGATGATAGCTGTATACATTGGTGTCAGTATGACACTTGATCATGTTACAGGGATTGATGATAGCTGTATACATTGGTGTTAGTATGACACTTGATCGGTGTTACAGGGATTGATGATAGCTGTATACATTGGTGTTAGTATGACAATTGATCGGTGTTACAGGGATTGATGATAGCTGTATACATTGGTGTCAGTATGACACTTGATCGAATTTACAGGGATTGATGATAGCTGTATACATTGGTGTCAGTATGACACTTGATCGGTGTTACAGGAATTGATGATAGCTGTATACATTGGTGTCAGTATGACACTTGATCGGTGTTACAGGAATTGATGATAGCTGTATACATTGGTGTCAGTATGACACTTGATCATGTTACAGGGATTGATGATAGCTGTATACATTGGTGTTAGTATGACACTTGATCAGTGTTTACAGGGATTGATGATAGCTGTATACATTGGTGTTAGTATGACACTTGATCGGTGTTACAGGGATTGATGATAGCTGTATACATTGGTGTCAGTATGACACTTGATCGGTGTTACAGGGATTGATGATAGCTGTATACATTGGTGTTAGTATGACACTTGATCGGTGTTACAGGGATTGATGATAGCTGTATACATTGGTGTCAGTATGACACTTGATCGGTGTTACAGGGATTGATGATAGCTGTATACATTGGTGTTAGTATGACACTTGATCGTGTTACAGGGATTGATGATAGCTGTATACATTGGTGTTAGTATGACACTTGATCGTGTTACAGGGATTGATGATAGCTGTATACATTGGTGTTAGTATGACACTTGATCGTGTTACAGGGATTGATGATAGCTGTATACATTGGTGTTAGTATGACAATTGATCGGTGTTACAGGGATTGATGATAGCTGTATACATTGGTGTTAGTATGACACTTGATCGGTGTTACAGGGATTGATGATAGCTGTATACATTGGTGTTAGTATGACACTTGATCGGTGTTACAGGGATTGATGATAGCTGTATACATTGGTGTTAGTATGACAATTGATCGGTGTTACAGGGATTGATGATAGCTGTATACATTGGTGTTAGTATGACACTTGATTGTGTTACAGGGATTGATGATAGCTGTATACATTGGTGTTAGTATGACAATTGATCGGTATAGCTACTCTTCTGATCTGGTAAGAAACAGGAAAATTATACTGACCTAGTAGCTAGTTGTTCAAAAGATGCTTTCCAATAGCTCAGCCATAACAGTAATATCTAGTTCATCATGTGTTAATTGGTGACAATGTTCTCTAAATTCAAATGCAGATTCTAAGTCAATTTTTACACTACATGCTTCTCCACCATGCACTTTACAGCCACACGTGTCATTAAGAAATTTTGCCTGTGCTATATATTCAATAGTGTCACATTCAGTGGGATCTGTTGAAACAAATACAACGTCATTATCATCTGATGACTTATCGTAATTACACTCGTCTTCACTGGAATCTGACGAAAGTTCTCTCAAAGCATCGGCGCTACCCTCGGATGATGTGTACAGTCTTGAATAATAAAGTTGATCAACAGTCTCTATTTCATCTATAAATGGTTTATCCTGATTCAAAATAACTTCTGCTAGAATGCTACAACAACTATTGTTCGTTGCAGTAGATAGTTGACTCATTTTAATGATTCAAGTCTAACATGATTTCTTGCCATGGTACATTAATTCAAACTGTCGAATAGGTATAAGCTTACGTATGATACGCGTTTCACAACATCGCGAAGTATAAAGTGATAATACTTTATCTACTCAGTTTGAATGTTAACGTTCCTTCATTAATATAGCATCGTATCTCACCTACCGGGCTTGGTTTTCATTGATCAAGTAATCATCATTACAGATTACACACTTTGACAATTCAGAGAGATGTAAACGTACGTGTTGTTGTCATTACGCCACTAAGAAACTAATTAGAGTGATCTCCGGTAAACACCGGGTGCGTTCGGGTCCGTGCTTCTATAAATATGCGTAAGCTTGTGTCATCTTTTGGATTCCAGTATAACAATGCACATTTATTATTTTGAAACAAAATAATTAACTCATAAGCCAATATAATAAGTAACACATTTAATTTAGTGTTTTATTTAACACATCATGTCTTCACAGCAGTTATCAAGTTTGTAGGCAAGAAGCAAAGATAATTGGATCTGCCGATCGAAGAATAAAAGAATTTACGAGATCAAACAGTTGTTTATTACAGTTGATAAACAAAGCAATAAATTGACTTTCTATTAACACGGATCAACAACTTCCGTGTTTTTGTATTTACATCGAAGATTATTACGAGAGAAACATCAATAACTTAATGCCTTTTCTGAAATGTTCAAATAAAGTTAGCATCAAACAACTTGCGATGGTGTAGGTGATAATGACACCGTTAATCCCTTAATTACCTAAAGGCTGGACAAGCCACCTAGGCCTGTATAAACACCAGAGCAACGGTCGGTGCAGTCAGGTGTGACACAGGTAAAAATAATCTCGAGGGCCGAACACCTGTTCGACGAATACATGGATAAATACTATGTATTTGATGAAACGGGTATATATTTCTGTTCGAGGAATAAGGGGTATTCGACGAATAGCTGTTCGAGCTATCCGGGTTTTTGTTACATAGATTATATAGGGACACGGTCGGGACCGTACGACCAGTTCGACGAGTAGGGGGTATTCGAGGAATCCGGGTTCGAGTTAGAGGGCTTATACTGTATATCAGTCCATTTGTATGAGTCATGTAATTTGTTTCATAAAAGATACATGTAACTTATAATTAATGTTAAATCAATCTGGTCAAATTCAAAGATCTGACAACATTTTCCAAGTTTGTTAAAGCTACACCTACCATGCAAACTTTGATTTCCACCTGGTGTAACAGTCATTTCTTTCCCCCTCTGATAGTTTCCCCGGGGAAAGAATTGGCCTGCTGATTTTTTCCCCCGGGGAAAGAATACGCTATCTGAATCTTTCCCCAGGGAAACTTTCAGCAGGAGGAAAGAATTGGCTGTTACACCGGTATTAAGCTTTCGGCAAACCGAACTAAGTACAATCCCGACAAATACGCTGTTTATCGACTATACTATCCTGATTTTAATGTTAAAAGGTAAGATACCGTTAGGCAGATAACGGTGCATTCGACCACTGTTCGGAACGTCCTTAAGGAGCTGTTGTTATTTATATCTTTGATTTTATATAAAGATTATTTTGTGTTTTTCAGTTGATAGGAGCAGCCATCCTCGGATTTTCTCTCTGGTTTTTATTGGACGTTTGGATAAAACAGTATGTTCAGGCTGCGACGGAACTCCAGCAGTATCGTATCTATGTGTATCTGTTCATCGCGGGAGGCAGCTTTATTCTATTGTTTGGGGTCATCGGAATGATTGGTGCTGTCAAACCAAATGTTGTGTGTCTTGTAGTGGTGAGTATCAATGTCTACAAATTTTACAGGAGTAAATACAGTGGAACTTGGTTGATACGAACTCGAATAATTCGACAACCCGGTTTAATACAAAGTGCTATGGCAGTCCCGACCGAATTCCCTCTTTATCTTTGTTTAAAGAACTCGGATAATTCGAATTCGGAAAACTCGAAGAACTTGGATAATACGAAATAAATTTTGGTCTGAATGAGAAAAATCATACATAGAATGTTCATAAAACTTGAAATGAGATTTTTTGGACAACGAGAACTCCGAAAATGCTGATAGCTTTTTCATAAATCTGTCGTAGAACGGCATTTCAAAATATATCTAGGTTTTTGATGCTGTGAAACAGCATTCTTAGGTATGCTCTGCGAGCCTTTGCACATCAAAACAATGAAACCACTCCGCGATGAAAATTAAAAGTTGTTTTGTTCATTTCACTTAATACTTGATGGTATGAAAAATAAGACCCCAATATTCAAAACCACAGACATTGAATTTGTACATACAGTAACGTGCCAAAAGTCTTCGTAATTTTTATTTTTCCCTATATATTCTATGTATTTTTAGATTTTTTCTTTGATTTTTCCTTATCTCATCTATTGGCGGATATTAATCAATTTTGGTATACTTGTAGAAAAATATCTACACTTTCAGCTCATAATATTTGTATAATTTTCCGATATTTTGTTTTTAAAAAAAAAAATATTTTTTTTGTACGCGACTTTAACTTATGACGTCATTTCCTTCTTTGTTCTTACCAAAATGGAAACGAAAAAGTTTTGCGTGGTTATGAAATACGGTTTACTCAAAAAGTGTATAAAGGAAAATTATGTAAATATTATGAGCTGAAAGTGTAGATAATTTTCTACAAGTACGCCAAATTTGATTAAAATCTGCGCCTAGATGAGATCAAGAAAAATCTAAGAAAAAATGTAAAACTACATAGAATATATAGGGAAAAATAAAAATTACGAAGGCTTTTGGCACACAACTGTACATATACACCATGGATGGAGTGTTTTAAGTGTTCAGTTGGGACTCTATGATATTGGTATTACTCCGAGATAGTAGTCTCCCAAAAATCACGAACAACGCCTTCTTCGCTGTCTTCCTCCGCGGCAGACTTTCGGTGGATTTTGGATTGTGTATGTTTATTTAAATTTTCCGTAATTCATGCTACTGATCGATTATTGTAATCAAATGTTAGGAAGGTTTATACAAAAGAAAGTTCTTATAACGCTTATAAAGTTTTTTGTGTTGGTTGCATTGACGAACTATATCCGATGATACACTGTATTATTGCGCAGTAAAAGTTAATAGTTTTGAGTATGTGTCTGTCACTGGGAGTTGTGTCTTTTGTTTATCGACAACTGCGTCATATTGAAAGGGGAAAGGTACAAAATTTATCAACATAAACTTACAAAATATAATGATGATATAGATCTATATATGTACGAGCATTTTAAAGTGACAAATAAACTTATATTGCCGTGTAATGTACGGTAGCCTTATGAAGACTTGCTAAAGTCTGATGTATTGTGTGAAGTTTTCTTGATGTTAGCGTTATGAATTCAAAAGAAATTTGAGTGTTATAAGTAACCAAATAATGTACCTTTTACTTGGCAAAAGTATATGGCCATTAATTGTTTTATTATGAGTCAAAAGTCGGCAAAGCACAACTCAAGGTATAATGTTCTGCACGAAAATATCTCGCCAACCAGTTACTGTTAGGCTTACGAAGACTTGCTAAAGTCCGGTAGCCTACATTACATGAAGTTTTCTTGATGTTAACGGCTAGCGATCTTGTGAATTTAAAAGAAATCCGAGTGATATACGTAATGGAATAATGTACCAAGTATCTGGTCATGATTATTAGTCAAAAGTCGTCAAAGCAACGTTAACCCATGTAAGTTTTCTAAAAAGGAAACCAAAACTTCCTAAACTTCCGAAAATATTCTTCAATGTTAAGTGGATATTAAGATACGGATATGTTTACTTATTATTTTTTGTCTTTGAAGAGACATTGATGAAATTGATAATTTAGTAATTAAAAAAGAATTATAAAAAATGATACTCAGATTCTGAACGGTTTCATTGGTGTCGAAATCGTTAGTTCAGAAATAATTTAGATACAAAATTTATTACAGTTATTTCAGGAAAATGAGTTATTCAACTTATTATTCTTGAAAAACTTTGAATATCATAAAATAAATACAATGTACGATATACTGTAAATATATTTTGTTAAACTCCGAAATTCAACACTGCACACTTAAAGTCTACTAAATTCAATATTTAAATGAAAAACCAATTTCTTTATTATTTGGTTTGGATCCTTCAATCACAGCATCTATGAGTGGCCTTGGCACTTTGATCTTGTTATAAAATTTGTAACTACCATCGGCTATTTTGACATCTGTCTTGTTCACATCGTTTTAGGACATGGAACTAGTCTATTTATACCAAGTAAAGAGTTCGTCAGTAGACATGAGAACTCGCTTAATTCGAACACCCGGATAACTCGAAGTTTGATCTCGGTCCCTTCGAGTTCGTATTAACCGAGTTCCGCTGTAAGTATGTATGTTTGTCCTAGTCGTTCTGCTAATACTGATAAATAAGTCCTCCTAGTGTGAAAAATCTGATCCAGGAAAATATAACAAATAATTTTATAAATAGGAACATAGAAATGGACAACAAAGGAAGAAAAACTTGAGCAGTCATGTTAAAGTACCTTAAAATTGCTTTAAAAAAGTTTTAAAAGTTGTATCAAGTTCAAAAAAAAACCTGTCAAAATCATTGGCATACACTGAAAGTGTACATGCTTGTAACCCTTTGGGCCTTTTGCTATAGACTTATAAGTTACTGGTTGGTTCAGTGTAGCAGTATGTCCAACAGTTGTGATTGGTGTGTGCACTGCTGTCCCTGAACATCAAGGAATACGAGAGCTAATGACATTTGGATTCAAAGTGAAAATCAATCAATTCTTGTAACATACATGACAAATATTTGGTGGTGTAACTGTCTCCTGATGTGTAGGCCAAACTGGCAGCTAGATATTTTCATCTGGATATATAACTAACTGTAGTCTAACTGTCCTAGGCCAGACTGGGTGTTTGGGGTACCACACTGGGTACTCTTTGTGTCCATCATATACTAGACCAGACTGGGTGTTTGGGGTACCACAATGGGTACTCTTTGTGTCCATTATATACTAGGTCAGACTGGGTGTTTGGGGTACCACAATGGGTACTCTTCCTGTCCATTATATACTAGGTCAGACTGGGTGTTTGGGGTACCACAATGGGTACTCTTTGTGTCCATTATATACTAGGTCAGACTGGTTGTTTGGGGTACCACACTGGGTACTCTTTGTGTCCATTATATACTAGGTCAGACTGGTGTTTGGGTACCAATGGGTGTTTGGGGGTACCACAATGGGTACTCTTTGTGTCCATTATATACTAGGCCAGACTAGGTGTTTGGGGTACCACAATGGGTACTCTTTGTGTCCATTATATACTAGGCCAGACTGGGTGTTTGGGGTACCACACTGGGTACTCTTTGTGTCCATTATATACTAGGTCAGACTGGGTGTTTGGGGTACCACAATGGGTACTCTTTGTGTCCATTATATACTAGGTCAGACTGGGTGTTTGGAGTACCACAATGGGTACTCCTCCTGCCCATTATATACTAGGTCAGACTGGGTGTTTGGGGTACCACACTGGGTACTCTTCCTGTCCATTATATACTAGGTCAGACTGGGTGTTTGGGGTACCACAATGGGTACTCTTCCTGTCCATTATATACTAGGTCAGACTGGGTGTTTGGGGTACCACACTGGGTACTCTTTGTGTCCATTATATACTAGGTCAGACTGGGTGTTTGGGGTACCACAATGGGTACTCTTTGTGTCCATTATATACTAGGTCAGACTGGGTGTTTGGGGTACCACACTGGGTACTCTTTGTGTCCATTATATACTAGGTCAGACTGGGTGTTTGGGGTACCACAATGGGTACTCTTTGTGTCCATTATATACTAGGCCAGACTGGGTGTTTGGGGTACCACAATGGGTACTCTTTGTGTCCATTATATACTAGGTCAGACTGGGTGTTTGGGGTACCACACTGGGTACTCTTCCTGTCCATTATATACTAGGTCAGACTGGGTGTTTGGGGTACCACACTGGGTACTCTTTGTGTCCATTATATACTAGGCCAGACTGGGTGTTTGGGGTACCACAATGGGTACTCTTCCTGTCCATTATATACTAGGTCAGACTGGGTGTTTGGGGTACCACAATGGGTACTCTTCCTGTCCATTATATACTAGGTCAGACTGGGTGTTTGGGGTACCACACTGGGTACTCTTTGTGTCCATTATATACTAGGCCAGACTAGGTGTTTGGGGTACCACACTGGGTACTCTTCCTGTCCATTATATACTAGGTCAGACTGGGTGTTTGGGGTACCACAATGGGTACTCTTTGTGTCCATTATATACTAGGTCAGACTGGGTGTTTGGGGTACCACAATGGGTACTCTTCCTGTCCATTATATACTACTAGGTCAGACTGGGTGTTTGGGGTACCACAATGGGTACTCTTTGTGTCCATTATATACTAGGTCAGACTGGGTGTTTGGGGTACCACAATGGGTACTCTTTGTGTCCATTATATACTAGGTCAGACTGGGTGTTTGGGGTACCACACTGGGTACTCTTCCTGTCCATTATATACTAGGCCAGACTGGGTGTTTGGGGTACCACAATGGGTACTCTTCCTGTCCATTATATTCTAGGCCAGACTGGGTGTTTGGGGTACCACACTGGGAACTCTTCCTGTCCATTATATACTAGGTCAGACTGGGTGTTTGGAGTACCACAATGGGTACTCTTCCTGTCCATTATATACTAGGTCAGACTGGGTGTTTGGGGTACCACAATGGGTACTCTTTGTGTCCATTATATACTAGGTCAGACTGGGTGTTTGGGGTACCACACTGGGTACTCTTTGTGTCCATTATATACTAGGTCAGACTGGGTGTTTGGGGTACCACACTGGGTACTCTTTGTGTCCATTATATACTAGGTCAGACTGGGTGTTTGGGGTACCACAATAGGTACTCTTCCTGTCCATTATATACTAGGTCAGACTGGGTGTTTGGGGTACCACAATGGGTACTCTTTGTGTCCATTATATACTAGGTCAGACTGGGTGTTTGGGGGTACCAACATTTGGGTACTCTTCCTGTCCATTATATACTAGGTCAGACTGGGTGTTTGGGGTACCACAATGGGTACTCTTTGTGTCCATTATATACTAGGTCAGACTGGGTGTTTGGGGTACCACACTGGGTACTCTTCCTGTCCATTATATACTAGGTCAGACTGGGTGTTTTGGGTACCACAATGGGTACTCTTTGTGTCCATTATATACTAGGCCAGACTGGGTGTTTGGGGTACCACAATGGGTACTCTTCCTGTCCATTATATACTAGGTCAGACTGGGTGTTTGGGGTACCACAATGGGTACTCTTCCTGTCCATTATATACTAGGTCAGACTGGGTGTTTGGGGTACCACAATGGGTACTCTTTGTGTCCATTATATACTAGGTCAGACTGGGTGTTTGGGGTACCACACTGGGTACTCTTTGTGTCCATCATATACTAGACCAGACTGGGTGTTTGGGGTACCACAATGGGTACTCTTCCTGTCCATTATATACTAGGCCAGACTGGGTGTTTGGGGTACCACACTGGGTACTCTTTGTGTCCATTATATACTAGGTCAGACTGGGTGTTTGGGGTACCACAATGGGTACTCTTTGTGTCCATTATATACTAGGTCAGACTGGGTGTTTGGGGTACCACAATGGGTACTCTTCCTGTCCATTATATACTAGGTCAGACTGGGTGTTTGGGGTACCACAATGGGTACTCTTCCTGTCCATTATATACTAGGTCAGACTGGGTGTTTGGGGTACCACACTGGGTACTCTTTGTGTCCATTATATACTAGGTCAGACTGGGTGTTTGGGGTACCACAATGGGTACTCTTCCTGTCCATTATATACTAGGTCAGACTGGGTGTTTGGGGTACCACAATGGGTACTCTTTGTGTCCATTATATACTAGGCCAGACTGGGTGTTTGGGGTACCACAATGGGTACTCTTCCTGTCCATTATATACTAGGTCAGACTGGGTGTTTGGGGTACCACAATGGGTACTCTTCCTGTCCATTATATACTAGGCCAGACTGGGTGTTTGGGGTACCACAATGGGTACTCTTCCTGTCCATTATATACTAGGTCAGACTGGGTGTTTGGGGTACCACAATGGGTACTCTTTGTGTCCATTATATACTAGGTCAGACTGGGTGTTTGGGGTACCACACTGGGTACTCTTTGTGTCCATTATATACTAGGTCAGACTGGGTGTTTGGGGTACCACAATGGGTACTCTTCCTGTCCATTATATACTAGGTCAGACTGGGTGTTTGGGGTACCACACTGGGTACTCTTCCTGTCCATTATATACTAGGTCAGACTGGGTGTTTGGGGTACCACAATGGGTACTCTTCCTGTCCATTATATACTAGGTCAGACTGGGTGTTTGGGGTACCACACTGGGTACTCTTCCTGTCCATTATATACTAGGTCAGACTGGGTGTTTGGGGTACCACAATGGGTACTCTTCCTGTCCATTATATACTAGGTCAGACTGGGTGTTTGGGGTACCACACTGGGTACTCTTTGTGTCCATTATATACTAGGTCATGGACACCATTTACCTTGCCAACACTCCAATTAAGTACAGAGGAGTGAATGGTATTCTTGTTCTCAATTGGTGAATTCAGAGATTTAGCTCAAAGATAAATGAAACTAAATCGGTCCTGTCTGTTGGTGCCCCTAGAGGTTTACCTTATTCTGAAACCCATTTGTATAACTTAGGTTTACCTAAATAATGTAAATATTCAAAACATGCAGTTTGGCCTATGGGCATGCCCGGGTAGAACCCAATGTGGTACCTCAAACACCCAGTCTGACCTACAGGTGGATTTGTTGAAAAGAATATTATTCAACACAAGAGATCTCACTAAAAACTTATCTCTGTCTGTCTATCATTTTATCTTGTCTGTCCATCATTCTATCTTGTCTATCCATTGTTTTAGCTTATCTGTCCATCATTTCATAAGATAGAATGATAAAATGATGGACAGACAAGATAAAATGATGGACTGACAAGATAAAATGATGGAAAGAAAAGATAAAACGATGAACAGACAAAATAGAATGATGGACAGACAAAATAGAATGATGGACACACAAAATAGAATGATAGACAGACAAAATAGAATGATGGACACACAAGATAAAATGATGGACACACGAGATAGAATGATGGACAGATAAAACGATGGACAGACAAGTTAAAACAATGGACAGACAAGATAAAATGATGATTAGACTAGATAAAATGATGGACACACAAGAAAAAATGATGATTAGACTAGATAAAATGATGGACACACAAGAAAAAATGATGAATAGACAAGATAAAATGATGGACACACAAGATCAAAGGATTGACAGACAGAGATAAGTTTTTAGTGGAATCTCTTGTCTTAAATAACATTCTTTCCAACAAATCCACCAGTAATGACATTTAAACTGACTATCAAAAAAATTATTTTTTATGCCACAATACTAATGGTCGTGTTTTATCATCCACAAACCAATTATTTTATAATTACTAATGATTTGTCTCTTATGTTAATGTGCTGTTTGTGTTGTAGTTTCTCGTGTTTTCCGTGCTGTTATTTTTACTGCTAGTCGTCAGTGTGGTGTTGGGCTATTTCTACAGAGTCGAGGTAAGTTGATCTAAAGGAATCATAAAAAGATTTACTGGTAAAAGGAATTGTCCTTATCTTCTAAATATCTAACTGAACCTTAAAAGAATCTATAGCTATATGTATGTGCTCATGTTAAAAGCCATTTATAATTGGTAATTGATAACTTCTTAAAAATACCAGACATCATCACATTCCAAAAGTTGTCTTTATTGTATAGCAGTTATATCATCAGGTGATACAATGTCTACTTCTCTTAAATCTATTAATTTTGGATTTCTTGTTTCCATGGCAACAGGTAGAGGATACAATACAGAAATCCCAGTTACTGAGAACGGTTGTACAGACCCAATATGGAAAGGATAATGTCATTACTAGTGGAGTCGACTACATGCAAGTCGAGGTACGTATCTTATAAATGTGTGTTTTTAGCTCACCTGGCCCAAAGGGCCGGTGAGCTTATGTCATGGATCGGCGTCCGTCGTCCGTCCGTCCGTCCGTCTGTCCGTCAACATTTCCTTTAAATCGCTACTAGTCATAGAGTTTTGTATGGATTGTAACCAAATTTGGCCACAAACATCCTTGGGGGAAGGGGAACAGAACTTGTATAAATTTTGGCTCTGACCCCCCGGGGGCAGGAGGGGCGGGGCCCAATAGGGGAAATAGAGGTAAATCCTATAAATCGCTACTTGTCCTAGAGTTCTGCATGGATTGTAACCAAATTTGGCCACAAACATCCTTGGGGGAAGGGGAACAGAACTTGTATAAATTTTGGCTCTGATCCCCCAGGAGCAGGAGGGGCAGGGCCCAATAGGGGAAATAGAGGTTAATCCTATAAATCGCTACTTGTCCTAGAGTTCTGCATGGATTGTGACCAAATTTGGCCACAAACATCCATGGGGGAAGGGGAACAGAACTTGTATAAATTTTGGCTCTGACCCTGGGGGGCAGGAGGGGGGGGGCCCAATGGGGGAATTAGAGGTAAATATTTGAATTCCTTCAGAAAAGAAACAATGAACCTGTATTCAGTTGGCATTACAAACCAGGTGAGCGATACAGGCCCTCTGGGCCTCTTGTTATATTACAGAGTTATCTGCCCATTGGATGATTAACGATTATTAGTGGGTGGAGTGGTCCTTAATGCTTACAATCACAAGGGCAAATAAATCTGTACCAATCATTACCAACCCACAAGGGGGAATAACTCTGTACCAATTATTACTAACCCACAAGGTTGAATAACTCTGTACCAATCATTACTAACCCACAAGGGGGAATAACTCTGTACCAATTATTACCAACCCACAAGGTTGAATAACTCTGTACCAATTATAACTAACCCACAAGGGGGAATAACTCTGTACCAATCATTACCAACCCACAAGGTTGAATAACTCTGTACCAATTATTACTAACCCACAAGGGGGAATAATTCTTTACCAATCATTACTAACCCACAAGGGGAAATAACTCTGTACTAATTATAACTAACCCAAAAGGGGGTATAACTCTGTACCAATCATTACTAACCCACAATGGGGAATAACTCTGTAATTATACAAAATAATATACAGGAGGATGCTAGTGGAAAATAAGTCTTGTTTTATGTATAATAGGAGAATGTTAAGATGTTTTGTAATTTGTAGGGAATATACTACACAACTTAAAAGAAAAAAATATCTATTCTCAAAATAACAATCATGAAAATTACAAAGATTTAGGAACATGAGGAACCTGTTTGTGATAAATCTCTGTAACCCAAGTTTTAATATGTAACATACAAAAACTTTTATGAGGTTCTTCGAAAAATGAGAATGATAGAATTAAGAGGATTGCATTCTAAGATAACCAATAATATGTTAGTTTGATTCTCCCAATATCCTAACTTTAAGAAAATTGATATTGTTCAAATTTGAGATTAAGGTAGACCGTCCCTTCTGGTTTCCTCTCAGGGATTTCGTTTATTTTTTGACATTTTGATTTTAGGTATATCCTGATTTTTCTTCCAGGGTTGCTTAAAGATATGTATTAACGACTTAATATTCCGGATTTTAAGGATTTTTAAATAAATAATATTTCCTCCTTGTAACATCACTTAACATATAAAGAATATGCTCGTAACATCTTCATACCTTCAGTAGGTGATATATAATTCATAAATATATCAAATAAGCTGGGTTTTCCACAATAAACCGAAATTTCGTTATCTTAAAAGTAATTCTGGACCCAATTTTAGTGAAAAATTGCATCAAAATAGTCATGTTTTCTTTTTTTCTGAAAAAATGATCTCAAGAAAAATTGATTTTTTAGAATTTCCATGAAGATTGACCTATTTGCAATAAGAAAAGCCAATAAAAACTATACCTCACCGCATTATTTTTCAAAATATGACCGATTTGCTTTCTAATACCCCTTAAATTTTGGCCTGAAAACGTTAAAAATAGGCGAATCCGTAGCATTTTCAACGTTTTATGTTATTCATTTACCTTTGTTAGTTTTCTATATTTATTATATTATTGGAGCATACAAGATAACATGATAATTACATACCTTCATGATTTTATTCACCTATTATATAAAATATAACAAACCAGTTTGCAAGCTACATGTAGGCCTGACCTCAAACTTTCAAAAAGAGTCTATTTTGCTCTGTGTGGTACTGTTTTAAAATGGATTATTTTCCGTTACAGCATCTTTCAAATCGTAAGTAAAGATTTTAACAAAAAAAAAAAAAAAAAATGAAAATATGTTCCAGCAATTTTAATTCCGTACATTATTTATCCGTTTCCGGACGAAAATTAGTATACCGGTATGTTGCGATTCGTATCTATCATAGCTCAAAACTCGAATGTTTGCATTCAAAACACCGCTCACTTCCTTCAGCATTGACATACAGTGGGAGTTACGTTCTATCCTGCAAAAACATAGGTACATAGCATGACGGTCATTCTGATGTTCAGTTACTAGCTAGGCGTACAGTAACTGATGCGAAGTTTTTCGTTTTGGGTCCCCGTCAATCCATGTGTATTCCATGTTATTGTTCAGCGACCATTATTATTCTTGGAATTTACTTCATGCACGAATCTTCAAAATTATACTATATTGACCGATTAGCACACAGTTCACACCTTTAGATTGGTACACGTCAAGTAAACACTCGGAAAGCTGGCAGACGAAATATTTACGGATATCCGAAGCGGGTTATAATAGGTGGGTACGGAGAAATAAAATATGTTTGCCGGGATCCAGAAAGTGACGTTACAATCGAATGACGTCACAGAAGGGACGGTCTACGTTAATGGTCAGAAGGTCCTGGTGATGTTATTTATAGCACAATGATTCCCTGTGGTCAGTGATGTATTGGTCAGTCGTTGTCTGACCAGCCAGACTTAATTACTTTCAACTGTAGCTTCCTGAGTTTATGACTGTTATACAGACATCATAGTTACTAGTGTTCTGAATGGATCTGTTGGAAATCTATAATTATGAGAAGGTATTGTGTTTGAGCAGTTGAGATCTCATCATCAGTAGAAAGGGTTTTTCTGTAAAATTTCTGATTATTTTAACTGAAATTAAAATAAAAAACACTTAAAATAAAATCCATGAATGCATCAAATATTGATAGTGTTTGCTTTGTGATTTACCCTTATATAAATCCATGTGTGTCAGTTACAGGTGCTCACCATAGGTCATTCAATGATTTTTCTCTGGGTCTTCTGACTTTTCACTAGACCTATCACATTTTCATTAGAAGATATAGAATCGTTGTGAATAAGTTTATTGGCTTTCTTAGAGTATCAAAATTTCACAGTGCAAAAATATTTCTTTGTAATTGGGATAAGACAAAGGCAGGTATCAAAGGTTTTGTTAAAATATTGCTTTTCATATGAGTTTCCATAGTTATAAAAAAAATCTTAGAATTTAACAGTGAAAAAAGGAAGGGACTCGTTGATCTTAGAATTTAACAGTGAAAAAAGTAAGGGACTCGTTAATCTTAGAATTTAACAGTGAAAAAAGGAAGGGATTCGTTAATCTTAGAATTTAACTGTGAAAAAAGGAAGGGATTCGTTAATCTTAGAATTTAACAGTGAAGAAAGGAAGGGACTCGTTGATCTTAGAATTTAACAGTGAAAAAAGGAAGGGACTTGTTGATCTTAGAATTTAACAGTGAAAAAAGGAAGGGACTCGTTGATCTTAGAATTTAACAGTGAAAAAAGGAAGGGACTCGTTGATCTTAGAATTTAACAGTGAAAAAAGGAAGGGACTCGTTGATCTTAGTATTTAACAGTGAAAAAAGGAAGGGACCCGATGCTAGTAGGATATGGTACAAACCCTGTTAAGTCTAAATGTTTTTTATTTTAGTTAAAATGCTGTGGTGGCGTGAACTTTGAGGACTATAAAAGTTCTGACTGGGTGACCGTGATTGGGAACACGGACGCTGGAGTGGAGGCCAACAGTAAGAACATGGCGCCACTGAGCTGTTGTAGTAGTTACTGGTATCTCAAGTCATCACTTAGTCAGGACAGCAAATACTGTAAAATGTACAAGGATAGTGTTCTCTCTAGTCAACGTAACGAACCCACAGAGGAAATCTACAAACAGGTGAGTTAGTGTACTCTCTAGTCAACGTAATGAACCCACAGAGGAAATCTACAAACAGGTGAGTTAGTGTTCTCTCTAGTCTACGTAACGAACCCACAGAGGAAATCTACAAACAGGTGAGTTAGTGTACTCTCTAGTCAACGTAACAAACCCACAGAGGAAATCTACAAACAGGTGAGTTAGTGTTCTCTCTAGTCAACGTAACGAACCCACAGAGGAAATCTACAAACAGGTGAGTTAGTGTTCTCTCAAGTCAACGTAACGAACCCACAGAGGAAATCTACAAACAGGTGAGTTAGTGTTCTCTCAAGTCAACGTAACAAACCCACAGAGGAAATCTACAAACAGGTGAGTTAGTCTTCTCTGTAGTCAACGTAACAAACCCACAGAGGAAATCTACGAACAGGTGAGTTAGTGTTCTCTCAAGTCAACGTAACAAACCCACAGAGGAAATCTACAAACAGGTGAGTTAGTCTTCTCTGTAGTCAACGTAACAAACCCACAGAGGAAATCTACAAACAGGTGAGTTAGTGTACTCTCTAGTCAACGTAACAAACCCACAGAGGAAATCTACAAACAGGTGAGTTAGTCTTCTCTGTAGTCAACGTAACAAACCCACAGAGGAAATCTACAAACAGGTGAGTTAGTGTACTCTCTAGTCAACGTAACGAACCCACAGAGGAAATCTACGAACAGGTGAGTTATTCTTCTCTCTAGTCTAGGTAACGAACCCACAGAGGAAATCTACAAATGCAAAACAATAAAGATAGCTTAATTTGTGTGATTTCCATGGTATGAACGACAAAACACTTGAACCGTCACAGACAGTCAACACATTAGCAAAAGTAAATCACTACTAGACATAGAGTTCTGCATGGATTATAACCAAATTTAGCATCCTCTGTGGAAGAGGAACACAATTTGAATGGTAAATTTTGGCTCTGAACCCTTGGAGCAGAATGAGTGGGGCCCAATAGGGAAGTTAGAGGTAAATCTTCAAATTCCTTCAGAAAAGAAACAATGATCCTGTATTTAGAACATTACTTCGCATTACAAACCAGGTGAGTAATACAGGCCCTCTTGGCCTCTTGTTTTATTTCGAAATTGACAATCTCTTCTTAGATCTCTGTTAAAATTGATGATAATAATGTTCATAAATAAGATGCCTTCTTTATCCTGTATAACAAATACTCTGTTCATTGTAGGGCTGTGGTGGAGCCATAGTGGAGTTCCTGAAGGAGCAGTTCTTTATTATCTGTGCTGTGGGTATATCTGTAGTGGCCGTGGTGGTAAGTTTGTCAATGTTACATTGTACACATATCTGTAGTGGCCGTGGTGGTAAGTTTGTCAATGCTACATTGTACACATATCTGTAGTGGCCGTGGTGGTAAGTTTGTCAATGTTACACTGTACACATATCTGTAGTGGTGGTAAGTTTGTCAATGTTACACTGTACATATATCTGTAGTGGCCGTGGTAGTAAGTTTGTCAATGTTACACTGTACACATATATATAGTGGCCGTGGTGGTAAGTTTGTCAATGTTACATTGTAAGTTTGTCAATGTTACACTGTACACATATCTATAGTGGCAATGGTGGTAAGTTTGTCAATGTTACACTGTACACATATCTATAGTGACCGTGGTGGTAAGTTTGTCAATGTTACACTGTACACATATCTGTAGTGGATGTGGTGGTAAGTTTGTCAATGTTACATTGTACACATATCTGTAGTGGATGTGGTGGTAAGTTTGTCAATGTTACATTGTACATATATCTGTAGTGGCCGTGGTAGTAAGTTTGTCAATGTTACACTGTACACATATCTGTAGTGTCTATGTTACATTGTACACATATCTGTAGTGGTGGTAAGTTTGTCAATGTTACATTGTACACATATCTGTAGTGGATGTGGTGGTAAGTTTGTCAATGTTACATTGTACATATATCTGTAGTGGCCGTGGTAGTAAGTTTGTCAATGTTACACTGTACACATATCTATAGTGGCCGTGGTGGTAAGTTTGTCAATGTTACACTGTACACATATCTGTAGTGGCCGTGGTGGTAAGTTTGTCAATGTTACACTGTACACATATCTGTAGTGACCGTGGTGGTAAGTTTGTCAATGTTACACTGTACACATATCTGTAGTAGCCGTGGTGGTAAGTTTGTCAATGTTACATTGTACACATATCTGTAGTGACCGTGGTGGTAAGTTAGTCAATGTTACATTGTACACATATCTGTAGTGGCCGTGGTGGTAAGTTTGTCAATGTTACATTGTACACATATCTGTAGTGGCCGTGGTGGTAAGTTTGTCAATGTTACACTGTACACATATCTGTAGTGGCCGTGGTGGTAAGTTTGTCAATGTTACACTGTACACATATCTGTAGTGGCCGTGGTGGTAAGTTTGTCAATGTTACATGTACACATATCTATAGTGGCCGTGGTGGTAAGTTTGTCAATGTTACACTGTACACATATCTGTAGTGGCCGTGGTGGTAAGTTTGTCAATGTTACACTGTACACATATCTGTAGTGACCGTGGTGGTAAGTTTGTCAATGTTACATTGTACACATATCTGTAGTGGCCGTGGTGGTAAGTTTGTCAATGTTACATTGTACACATATCTGTAGTGGCCGTGGTGGTAAGTTTGTCAATGTTACACTGTACACATATCTGTAGTGGCCGTGGTGGTAAGTTTGTCAATGTTACACTGTACACATATCTGTAGTGGCCGTGGTGGTAAGTTTGTCAATGTTACATGTACACATATCTGTAGTGCCGTGGTGGTAAGTTTGTCAATGTATCTCTGTGGCGTGGTGGTAAGTTTGTCAATGTTACATGTACACATATCTGTGGCAGTTGTCAGCATGTACATTTAGGCGTGGTGGTAAGTTTGTCAATGTTACACTGTACACATATCTGTAGTGCAGTTGGCCGTGGTGGTAAGTTTGTCAATGTTACACTGTAACACATATCTGTAGTGCGTGGTGGTAAGTTTGTCAATGTATAACTTATCTGTGGTAAGTTGTCAATGTTACATGTACACATATCTGTAGTGGTCGTGGTGTAAGTTTGTCAATGTTACATTGTACACATATCTGTAGTGACCAAGGTGGTAAGTTTGTCAATGTTACATTGTACACATATCTGTAGTGGCCGTGGTGGTAAGTTTGTCAATGTTACATTGTACATATATCTGTAGTGGTCGTGGTGGTAAGTTTGTCAATGTTACATTGTACACATATCTGTAGTGGCCGTGGTGGTAAGTTTGTCAATGTTACACTGTACACATATCTGTAGTGGTCGTGGTGGTAAGTTTGTCAATGTTACACTGTACACATATCTATAGTGACCGTGGTGGTAAGTTTGTCAATGTTACATTGTACACATATCTGTAGTGGTCGTGGTGGTAAGTTTGTCAATGTTACACTGTACATATATCTGTAGTGGTCGTGGTGGTAAGTTTGTCAATGTTACACTGTACACATATCTGTAGTGACCGTGGTGGTAAGTTTGTCAATGTTACACTGTACACATATCTGTAGTGACCGTGGTGGTAAGTTTGTCAATGTTACACTGTACACATATCTGTAGTGACCGTGGTGGTAAGTTTGTCAATGTTACACTGTACACATATCTGTAGTGACCGTGGTGGTAAGTTTGTCAATGTTACACTGTACACATATCTGTAGTGCCGTGGTGGTAAGTTTGTCAATGTTACACTGTACACATATCTGTAGTGGCCGTGGTGGTAAGTTTGTCAATGTTACATTGTACACATATCTGTAGTGACCGTGGTGGTAAGTTAGTCAATGTTACACTGTACACATATCTGTAGTGACCGTGGTGGTAAGTTTGTCAATGTTACACTGTACACATATCTGTAGTGACCGTGGTGGTAAGTTTGTCAATGTTACACTGTACACATATCTGTAGTGGTCGTGGTGGTAAGTTTGTCAATGTTACATTGTACACATATCTGTAGTGACCATGGTGGTAAGTTTGTCAATGTTACATTGTACACATATCTGTAGTGACCGTGGTGGTAAGTTTTGTCAATGTTACACTGTACACATATCTGTAGTGACCGTGGTGGTAAGTTTGTCAATGTTACACTGTACACATATCTGTAGTGGCCGTGGTGGTAAGTTTGTCAATGTTACATTGTACACATATCTGTAGTGACCGTGGTGGTAAGTTTGTCAATGTTACATTGTACACATATCTGTAGTGACTGTGGTGGTAAGTTTGTCAATGTTACATTGTACATATATTCAACAATTATCAAATAGTAAATGCTCCTTTTCACGAACATTTTCTAACTTACCCCTGAAGACAAATTTAGACTCTTTTTAATCAAAGATTAGACCAGTCCATAGTTAAATTTCAGGGGCGAATGAGTTAAAAGCTCAGTATACACATTATCTGTTTCAGATATTTACCATCATTTTCCTGTCCTTGCTCATCCACTACTTGCGACGAGGCCCTCCCGTGTCTATGACGGATGACGTTGTGTATGAGATGGCACGTTGTCAAGAGAAATCTCCGTACCCAACGCGAGGTCAGGGTGGGCCATACGCCAATCTATATAACAACTAACTCAGGACATTGTCACAGACACTGAACATCAGCTTTACTATATTGCAAGTCATTGGCTGCCATCTTCCTTCATCGTAAAGTTGTGCTACCTGGAGTTATCTCCCTTCTCAAATTTCACCATTATGAAGACTATGGTTTTTAGAGAAGCATACAGAATCATAAAGTCATGTTTAAAATGGAAATCATTTCTGTTGGATATTTGCTATTTATACTCATAAAGCGATTCTATTCTGCATTTGTATACTACAGAGTTATCTACCTTTGCAGATAGCTACCCACAAGGGCAGATAACTCTGTAATTTACCAAGATGGAATAGACGATTAAATAACATTTTGGTGGTACAGATTCATATGATTACGCTGTTATTACACAGTGTGTATGTGTGGAAAATGGGAAATCATTGTTAACCTATTCGTTGTGCAGTAGTGTAGAGTCTGTTAGATATTCATCCCGGACAGGATGTCAGAAGGAAAACTTCAAGGAGATGCAGACACAAGTTATTAACTTGTAACTCCAAACGTACTATATTTTAGCGGAGGCATTAATCATCATATGGAACAAACATATTCATAATCGTCATAATATGCCATTGCAGAAAAGTTTAGGTGCTCAAAGCATAGATCTTTTCTACTGAGATGTATGCAATATATTGTGTTGAATATATTGTATCACATTGAAATTGACCATCATATGAGATGTGAATTTAAGATTCAAGTGTTGAAATGGAGTGTAGAATTTATGTACAGAGCACAGAATTGTAAAAAAGGTAATTGATGGAGATTCTGACGAATTAAGTACGCGGTATACTGATATGTTTTAATGATGTTCGATAATTTTGTATATCAAAAAATTGTTCAGTTATTTAACTCCTCCTTACCAATAATGTTTCATGCTTACATTTGATAATCACTACGAGAAGGAAATTTGTTTAAATATTTAAGAAAAAGAACTAAATTTTTCTACTATGTAAGTGCATTCTGGCAATGTTAATGTAGCCCTGGTGAATACGAGCTGCAATATGCCGCTCGGCTAGAGAGAACTTCTCTTTAGCTCAATCGGTTGAGCGTCAGAACAGTAATCCAGAGGTCCCATCATGTGCTCTGTTACATTAAAAAAATGTCCTGTGTTAACTGAACATAGTAGTTACTTTCAACCTGTTCATTTATGTATTACATAGTTTTCAACTTATTTTTACACTGAGTTGTGAGAACATGTCACGTTGAAATTAATGTTGAAGTTTTTTTAATGTTGAGACAAATTGTATTAAAGACTGTTGATTAAGAAATTTACGTGAACATGATAAAGTGTATAGAAGTTATAAGATCATAGAAGTCTATTTATAACAGATTCCATAACGGATTTCCTGTTGACCAATGTATTATGTGTTGTTATCTAATGTGAAGTTAGAGCTGACATTGACAGCGGATGCTTTGCTTGAATGATGTGTAATCTCGTGAAAGTTGATGTAAGATTTTTTATTGATATTGTGGATGTTTTTTCATAATAACATATTATTATTCCCTGATCATCCCTCATCCTGTATTTACAGTGTCATGTAAAATATGTACTGTGGTTTATCTCCCTTTAATATCATCCCAAGTTATCTCCCCTTGATGTTTCATTATCTCCAGGATGTTATATATCATCTTGAGTTAAAATGTGCGATCTGTAATAGCCTCCCCATCAAGCCATTCCTACTTGTCTCATCATGTATCCTTTTATGTCATGTACAAATCTCTTTTAAAGTTTTATATTTAGATGTTTATGTGTAGGGTAGAGGTAACTGTCCTGTTCTGTGGAGTGACATATACAGTAGTTATCACTGCAGTCCTGTCGCCCTTCTCTTAATAACTTAACAACTATTCAAGTGAATAAATAAGAACTGGAACTTAAAACTCTGCAAAACCAATATTTTGATCATTTCATGACTTTAAAACATAGTGATGACAACTGTTGTACAGATTTCTTGTACTCACTTGTGATTATGAATGGAATATGTTTTAAGTGCATTATATAATACTCGTACAATAAATGTGCTCAAATCTCTCAAACCAATTGAAAATAAAAAGTTCACCACTCGTATGTGTACCTCTGCTGTACATAGCACACTGGACGTGTGTGCTGGTATGTGAAAGCACATGTACATGTCCCTACACATGTGTATTTAGTCACCTTAATATACTGGGTACACTTGCCTTTTATGAACTTTGGTAGAACTGTATGTAAAAGTTTGTGTCTCTGATCATTCCCCAGCCATTTATACATTTTAATACATTATGTATCAATGATGATGACCTTTGACCTTTTATATGACCTTGGCCTTTCCTGTTCTATTTATACATACAACACCTTATGGGTCTGTCGAGACTATCCTCTGCCTGGACGTTTTATAAAAGTTATTTTACCTTAAATCAAAGTTGTGTTATAACCGTCTAGTTGTGAACTTTTTTATCCAGTTTTAAACAGGGGAGATTTTAATTGTTTTCTTAAGTAAATTTATACATATGAAATAAGGTAGTTGATCATTGTTAGTAATTTCCATACCTACATGCTGTTAAAGGTTTGAATGCGAGGATAAAACTCATAATCATACTTTAGAGCTTTTGTTTAAATCACGTGGTCCTTATTGGTATAAATATGTTCAACTTTTTTCTTGTATTTTCTTAGGAAGAATTTAGAGTTTTTCAAAATATTTAGGTATTTTTCCACAAAAACTTTATTTTTCCAATATTAGTGAGGTAATTATTAGCTCACCTGGTCCGAAGGACCAAGGTGAGCTTATGGGATACCGCAGCGTCCGTCGTCCGTCGTCCGTCGTCAGTCAACAATCGACTTCTTCTCCATAACCGCTGGTCGGATTTCAACAAAATTTGACTGGTAGTATCCTTATGGGCTACTAACTGAAAATTGTACAAATGATGGGGCTGATCCCCCGGGAGCCTGAGGGGCGGGGCCAAAAGGGGTCAATTTGGCTATTTCCATATAAACGACTTCTTCTCTGAAACTAAGCAAGAGATAGCACTCATAATGCAATGGTAGTATCGTTATAGGGTGGGGATTCAAAATTGTACAAATGATGGGGCTGACCCCTGGGGGGGGCTGAGGGGCGGGGTCAAAAGGGGTCAATTTGGCTATTTCCGTATAAACGACTTCTTCTCTGAAACCAAGCATGGGATAGCACCCATAATGCAATGGTAGCATCCTTATAGGGTGGGGATTCCAAATTGTGCAAATGATGGGGCTGACCACCCGGGGGCCTGAGGGGCGGGGTCAAAAGGGGCCAATTTGGCTATTTTCATATAAACGACTTCTTCTCTGAAACTAAGCATGGTATAGCACCCATAATACAATGGTAGCATCCTTATAGTGTGGGGGATTCAAAATTGTGCAAATGATAGGGCTGACCCCCCGGGGGCCTGAGGGGCGGGGTCAAAAGGGGTCAATTTGGCTATTTCCATATAAATGACTTCTTCTCTGCAACTAAGCGTGGTATAGCACCCATAATGCAATGGTAGCATCCTTATAGGGTGGGGATTCCAAATTGTGCAAATGATGGGGCTGACCCCCCGGGGGCCTGAGGGGCGGGGTCAAAAGGGGCCAATTTGGCTATTTCCATATAAACGACTTCTTCTCTGAAACTAAGCATGGTATAGCACCCATAATACAATGGTAGCATCCTTATAGTGTGGGGATTCCAAATTGTGCAAATGATAGGGCTGACCCCCGGGGGCCTGAGGGGCGGGGTCAAAAGTGGTCAATTTCCATATAAATGACTTTTTCTCTGGAACTTAACATGGGATTACGCTCATAATGCAATGGTTACATCCTTATAGGGTTTGGATTCAAAATTTTGCAAATGATGGGGCTGACCCCCCGGGGGGCTGAAGGGTGGGGTCAAAAGGGGTTAATTTAGCTATTTCCATATAAACGACTTCTTCTCTGCAACTAAGAACGGAAGAGCACTTATAATGCAATGGTAGCATCTTTATAGGGTTGGGATTTGAAATTGTACAAATGATAGGGCTGACCCCCGGGGCCTTAGACGGCAATAGATGCGAGGTCAAAAAGGTCAATTAGGCTACTACTTTCAAATAAATTACTTTGTCTCTTAACCTATGTATTGGATAGCATATTTGTATTGTATCAATAGCATCATTGTATGGTTGTGATTCAAAATTAAACTTTGGGAGTCAATTTTGCTTATTATTCTAATTGTCAGAGTCTTGTGACAAAAAACCAGGTGAGCGATACAGGCCCTCTGGGCCTCTTGTTTTAATTAAGATATCACATCTGGAGCTTGAAATGTTGACATATTCATTTTCACAAAATTGGGAAAAAAAATAAGCAGTATGAAATTTTAAAATTTTCTCTTAATTACATAAAGTGTTTGGCACATTATTAAAGAATCAGGTTGGATTTGTCATAGCAAAGTTGATCTGCATCCTGTTTGTAGAAGATCAACGTTAACACCTATATTTTAATCATTAAACATTTTAATTGGTTGATTGGTGGTGGGATGTTGACTCCTGAGAATCACGAATGTTGTCCTAGAATAACGTACCAGTCTTGGGATGGTGAAAACTGGTATAAGATTTCAAAAAATAATTTATGAGGAAGGTAGTTTTGTGTGCCATTTCATCCTTTAATGAAACTTTTTTTTAGTAAATGTAAATTGATGCCTTTTCATTGGTATGATTTTATACTGTTTACTTTTTAATACCATTGTATTGTTTTGATAAAACGCATTAAGAATGCGGTGTGTTTTTTACATTGTTTTGAAGTCAGTATTTTTGGTATTGATATTTTCACTGGTGATGGATATTATTGTGAGGTCAGCTTTCAAACAGTTGATGGACTGATCCATTTCGCCGCTCTGTATCTCTAGAATAAAAATCTTCAAGGTTTACTCTGATTGATATGTTCACGTGAATATATTTGTGGATATATTTGTGGATATATTCGTGAATATATTGGTGGATATATTCGTGGATATCTCATCAAGGTGAAATAAACAAACGTTTCAATGCTGCGAATAATATCACTTTACAGTAACATTTTGTATAAGTTTACTGGATGTAGGAAAATAACAAGCCTGACCACCAGGACGAGAAGCCTGACCACCAGGACGAGAAGTCTGACCATCAGGACGAGAAGTCTGACCATCAGGACGAGAAGTCTGACCATCAGGACGAGAAGCCTGACCATCAGGATGAGAAGCCTGACCATCAGGATGAGAAACAACCTGACCATCAGGACTAGAAGTCTGACCATCAGGACTAGAAGTCTGACCATCAGGACTAGAAAGCCTGACCATCAGGACTAGAAGCCTGACCATCAGGACGAGAAGCCTGACCATCAGGACGAGAAGTCTGACCATCTGGACGAGAAACCTGACCATCAGGACTAGAAGTCTGACCATCTGGACGAGAAACCTGACCATCAGGACGAGAAGTCTGACCATCAGGACTAGAAGCCTGACCATCAGGACTAGAAGTCTGACCATCAGGACGAGAAGCCTGACCACCAGGACGAGAAGTCTGACCATCATAACGAGAAGCCTGACCACCAGGACGAGAAGTCTGACCATCAGGACGAGAAACCTGACCATCAGGACTAGAAGTCTGACCATCTGGACGAGAAACCTGACCATCAGGACTAGAAGTCTGACCATCAGGACTAGAAGCCTGACCATCAGGACGAGAAGTCTGACCATCAGGACGAGAAGTCTGACCATCAGGACGAGAAACCTGACCATCAGGACTAGAAGTCTGACCATCAGGACTAGAAGTCTGACCATCAGACTAGATGTCTGACCATCAGGAACCATCAGGACTAGAAGTCTGACCATCAGGACTAGAAGTCTGACCATCAGGACTAGAAGAGAGCCTGACCATCAGGACGAGAAGAACCTGACCATCAGGATAAATGACTGAGGACAGGACTAGAAGTCTGACCATCAGGACACCAGACTAGAAGTCTGACCATCAGGACAGAAGCTGACCATCAGGACTAGAAGTCTGACCATCAGGACAGAAGTCTGACCATCAGGACTAGAGAAGGACCTGACCATCAGGACGAGAAGTCTGACCATCAGGACTAGAAGCCTGACCATCAGGACGAGAAGTTTGACCATCAGGACGAGAAGTTTGACCATCAGGATGAGAAGTCTGACCATCAGGACGAGAAGTCTGACCATCAGGACTAGAAGTCTGACCATCAGGACGAGAAGTCTGACCATCAGGACTAGAAGTCTGACCATCAGGACTAGAAGTCTGACCATCAGGACAAGAAGTCTGACCATCAGGACTAGAAGGCTGACCATCAGGACGAGAAGTCTGACCATCAGGACTAGAAGCCTGACCATCAGGACTAGAAGCCTGACCATCAGGACGAGAAGTCTGACCATCAGGACGAGAACTGACCACGACTAGAACCTGACATCAGGACGAGAAGTCTGACCATCAGGACGAGAAAACCTGACCACCAGGACGAGAAGTCTGACCATCAGGACGAGAAGTCTGACCATCAGGACGAGAAGTCTGACCATCAGGACGAGAAGTCTGACCATCAGGACTAGAAGTCTGACCATCAGGACAGAAGCCTGACCATCAGGACTAGAAGCCTGACCATCAGGACTAGAAGTCTGATCAAAGAAGATCTGACCATCAGGACTAGAAGTCTGACCATCAGGCCGAGAAAGTCTGACCATCAGGACGAGAAGTCCTGACCATCAGGACTAGAAGTCTGGCCATCAGGACTAGAAGTCTGACCATCAGGACTAGAAGCCTGACCATCAGGACAGAAGCTGACCATCAGGACTAGAAGTCTGGCCATCAGGACGAGAAGCCTGACCATCAGGACTAGAAGTCTGACCATAAGGACAAGAGGTCTGACCATAAGGATGAGAAGCCTGACCATCAGGACTAGAAGTCTGACCATCAGGACGAGAAGTCTGACCATCAGGACGAGAGGCCTCACCATCAGGACTAGAAGTCTGACCATCAGGACTAGAAGTCTGACCATCAGGACGAGAAGTCTGACCATCAGGACGAGAAGTCTGACCACCAGGACGAGAAGCCTGACCACCAGGACGAGAAGTCTGACCATCAGGACGAGAAGTCTGACCACCAGGACGAGAAGTCTGACCATCAGGACGAGAAGTTTGACCATCAGGACGAGAAGTTTGACCATCAGGATGAGAAGTCTGACCATCAGGACGAGAAGTCTGACCATCAGGACGAGAGGTTTGACCATCAGGACGAGAAGTCTGACCATCAGGACGAGAAGTCTGACCATCAGGACGAGAGGCTTGACCATCAGGACGATAGGCTTGACCATCAGGACGAGAAGTCTGACCATCAGGACGAGAAGTCTGACCATCAGGACGAGAAGCTTGACCATCAGGACGAGAAGTCTGACCATCAGGACGAGAAGTCTGACCACCAGGACGAGAAGTCTGACCATCAGGACGAGAAGCTTGACCATCAGGACGAGAAGTCTGACCATCAGGACGAGAAGTCTGACCATCAGGACGAGAAGTCTGACCATCAGGACGATAGGCTTGACCATCAGGACGAGAAGTCTGACCATCAGGACGAGAAGCCTGACCATCACGATGAAAAGCTAACTGACAAAAGATTTTGATTAGAAACAAATCTGCTTGATTAGCAGATTTTCTTTTAGACTTTTCTATTTACATTTTTAGTGCATTCCTTTTGTATTGGTTTGATCATGGATTAAGACACAAATTGATTACAGTCAGTATCTGTTTAAGTTATCATTACAATACAGACGTTAGGGGTCACGTTCAGGTGACCTGTGTACCCCTCCCTCCGACCTCAGCGACTGAAATTGACATTTCCACAGCATGAAATTTGTATTTAGCTATGTTTCTGTGTAAGGGTGAAATAATAATGTACACAAAAAGGATTCAATTCTATAAATAAGTAAGTGAAATGTCTGGGATCCCAGTTTTATCCGAAGGCATTGATCCCGATAGGATCTAATGTATGTAACTGGTGTATCCAGTGGTATTCTCTTCCTCTTCTGATTTTTGTAGAGGATGGGGAATCAGGGTCTGATTTAATAATCTCGATGATCTGACATCGAAGACATTAGTGATCGTGTCCATGAAGGTTAAAGTGGTGGGCAACTGGTGTGTCCCTGTGTTTGATGATGTCCCTAATGTGCTCACTGATGCGAATTTTGAACTGTCTTTTAGTTTCGCCTACGTATTGAGGTAGATGACATTACAGTGTCCGCGGAGGAATGTGCGGTATTGGAGGCCAGTAAAGGTGCTGACGAAAATTTTTAATTTGGTCATCAAGTTACAGGTTTTTGCAATTCGTAGGTTGCAGTCGGTGACTGGATTTATGTATGTAGGCCTGGGTATGGTGTCTGGTTGGAAGTTAACCCGGACAAGGAAGTTGGAAAAATTTTTTTCCGTTGCGGGTTGCAAGAATTGGGGGGAGGGGGAAAATGGTGGGGAGTGTAATTTGTAAAATGGGCCAGAAATGGCAGATAAAGCGGCTGATCGGGGGTAGGTCCCGGTTATATGTCAGCACTAGTGGTATGCGTGGTGGGGCAGTGTGTATGCAGCCGGCTGGAGGTTTAAGCAGGTCTTCCCGGCTTCTGTTTGTAGCTTGTTTTAGTTTATCAAGCAGTAGTTTAGTTGGATAACGGCGTTTGGTGAAAAATTTTACTACACTATTGGCATGTTTCTCAAAGCCTTGAGGTCTAGAGCAGATTCTTTTGATCCATATAAATTGGCTATAGGGGCCCGAGTTTTTACAGTGGTATGGGTGGTGAGAAGTGTAGTGGAGGTAACCATGTTTGTCTGTTGGTTTGGTGTAGAGGTCGAATAGGATTCGATTTCCACTGCGGAAAGTGACTGTGTCAAGGAATGTAATGGATTCCTTGGAATAGTCGATAGTAAATTTTATACTATGGTGGAATGTGTTGCAGTGTTCATAAAAGAGAAGGAGTTCTTTTTCACTTCTCGTCCATATGATGTATATGTCATCAATGAATCGGAAGTATGTATGGGGTTTAGAAGGGGCGGAATCAAGCATTTTGCGTTCCAGTTCCCCCATAAAAATATTGGCAAACGATGGGGCTACTTTGGTGCCCATGCTGGTGCCACCTATTTGTAGGTAGTGCTCCCCGTTAAATTGGAAATTGTTGCAATGAAGGACGTGTTTCAGCAGTTGGATTATACTCTGGTTGGATAAATGATACCTAGCCCTTATATCGTACGAGAGTGCGGGCTACAGCTACAAGTCCCTCGTGGTTGGGAATGTTGGTGTAGAGAGAAGTGACATCCATGGTGACCATGATGAAGTCTTCAGGTAGGTCCACGAGGTGTTCAATTTTGTTGATGAAATCTGTGGTGTCTTTAATGTAAGATGGTATGAGTGGAACAAACGGTCTAATGTGTTCATCTTCAAGGCTACTGATCTTTTCAGTAGGGCTACTGTTGCCACTAAGTATAGGGCGGCCAGGAACTTTGCAAGGAGTGAGGCACTTGTGGATTTTAGGTAGCAGGTAGAAGTTGAAGTTTATAAATAAGACATTTTACCAGACCCCTTGATTGGTTCTGTGTAAAATAAAAGTGATGCATGCCCAAAAAAGTTCAAAACTTCATTCTTTTATTTATTATAGTTCTCTATTTTGAGAAAAAATATTTGTAGATTTTAGAATTTACATATCAATATTCAGCCGGTTAATCACACATTTATTCACAAGGATTTGATAAACCAGGTACGCCCAATGGACAGTCAAACCTGTCTATAGAGACCACCCAAGGGACAGTCAAACCTGTCTATAGAGACCACCCAAGGGACAGTCAAACCTGATGAGAGCAAGGTCAAATATGACTTTTGAGGCCTCTAAGTGGTCTTATTAAGCAGGTGGTCTTTATATTCAGAGGTGGTTTCTATAGAAGAGTTTTATATTGGTTTATTGTTCATTTGTGTTGATATCAAGTCCTTGTGTACCAGTATAAGGAGTACTTACCAGTAGTATTACTATTGTACTGTGTAGTATCACTGTACAGCATGTATATATATACCAGTTATACTGGTAATCTAACTGAATGGTTTTGGGGGACTGTTGCAATACAAATAGAGAATTTACTAAATATATCTGTGGTAAAAGTAAATTGAAATAATAATCTTGTAAGTTTTTCAACATATAGTGAAAAATTATGATTTTGGTGAATTTAATCAAATATGATATCATGATTTGTTAATAATTTGCATACAGTGTGTGTCATTACCTACTATTTTAATTATCATGTCTTAGTTTATTTTTAGCATAAGGTTGTTTGTTCAAATTTCAAATTTCAGTAAGTTGTTATTTATGTATAACATTTTGTGTTTGTTTTTATTTTATTTTTTATAATATGAAGGAAATATTCATACCTAAATGCCATCACTTAATGTTTCATATTAATGTGTGTATACATGTATACTTATGTCGTATATATCAATTTAAACCTTCCCATGAAAGATTGTGAAATATATATTTTACAATTGTATGTTTATCATTTGATATTGTTTTAAAGAATATCATTTAAAACCACATTTTTTCTTCCCAACTCCATTGTTTCATGTCTAACACTGGAGATGTCTTATGTCAAAGTCTTCTGTAGTACGTTGTTTAGTCCCACATTGTTTCATCCATTTGCTGAATTTCAGCCGATGACTAACAGACTCCGAGCAGATAATACATAATACAAAATGTAGGTTTCAGGATTGGTATTAAAAAAAAATTATATATGTAATTTATTTATGGTAAATAAAAAAACGACAAAAATGCATTTTTGACAATCAAAATAATTGTTTGAAATATATTCTGTCTTCATAATTTTCTAAATGCTAAGGCTAAGTTGGTATCAGAAGGTCATAACTGTTCAGTATTCCTTGTAGAAATCATTTTATGATAATGTAAATTCCCAGACCCTTCGAAAACACATTGACAGTTGAAGATATATAGGCCAGGTTGTCTGCTTTTTATGTGATTTGATAAGACGAATATAGTATTTTTACAATTTGTATGGATATTCAAATTTCCATGTGTTGTCGATATAAACAATAGATGTATAAAAAATACATCAGAAATTGTTGTTGTTATGTTGTGTTATGTTATACGAAAATGCTAGATATGTTCCGAGTGGCTATTGTGGAACTCTTCAATTGGAAAACACGAATCTCTTCCTTGGCGGTGATCAGAATATATTTCAAAGGGTTTATGAAGGGGGTCTCATTCTCTGTATATATATATATATATATATGCATATTGCACGGATGTAATTATATGCTATTTGTGTCTTATGTATTCTGGAGGTACATTCATTAACTAAACCTTTTCACGAACAGGAAGTTTACGTCACACCATCTCGCCAAGGTGCTTATGAAACACTTTGGCGGGAATCTAACGATAGAACGAATAATCGTTACTCCGTAAACAACACCGACAGCAAGCATGTCTACTGTACGACGCAACAGGAAACAAGCAGATGATGCTCCTAACTCGAAGAAGAGGAAGGTGAGAAAAATGAAATGAAAAGCTGAACGTGTTATGAAAAATATAGACCTAACGTTACAAGTATACGAAATGTTATTTGCACATAATATGACCAGTACAAGGCGACGCTACCCAAAAATGGAACACTTATGTGATACAGAATTTTCAATTTACAATCTAAACGATAACAGTACTAGTCCTGAACAAAAAATAAGCGGTTGTGCACAACGTAGAACGAATATATACGTACCCGGCCTACTTGAAGTCTTTGCAGCTATAACATTACAGCTGGGCACAACCCTGCATTATGGGTAGCAGTTAACGCTACCCAAATTGAAACGCTACCCAAAGTGGAACGCCTTTAAAAAAAATGTGATACAGAATTTCCCATTTACAATCTAAACCACCCATCACTGTCCTGAACAAAAATTAAGGTGCTGAATAGTAACTGACAATTTTTAGATGTCATTTTCTTCCCAGTTGCTTCTTATCTGTATTTAAAAACGAAAATAATGAAATTGTGAAAAAATCCGGGACACAACGTTGTGCGACAACCCTAAAAACACGATACATTTTAAAACAAGGAAAACAAACGTACAACGGGATATTTTTGACAGACATGTGACTTAAATAAACTAAAAAAAATTTGAACTTTCCTTTAATGAATTCCAACATTGTTTATGATGTCTTTACATTTTTTAATCAAACTATATTTAGGAGGTGTTCCATTTTGGGTACTTGAACCTGCTGAAACACGGGGCTAGACCGGGCATGCTTCAAGCTCTTTATTTCAAAATAAATACACTGCTGTCAATTGCAAGTAAACAAATCAGAAAATTAAAACTGAAGGCATTTATATGTGGAAAATTAAGAGAAAAATCATGATTGATACACACGTTAGAAATTTTTCACAATTATCATCAAAAAGTGTTCCAATTTGGGTAGCGTCACATTACAAGATACGAGAAGCCTTATTTATAGTTTAATATGTTAAACAAAGAACATAAGCACCAAAGACACAACATCAGTACAAGTAGTTTTATAAAATAAACATACAGTGATGCAGATATAAAAGATAAAAGACTTAAAAGCAGCCACAAACATGTGGCAACAAGAGATATCACAGCCTACAGTAAATATACCATATAGATACAAGAGCTGCTAAGTAGAAATAAAAACACCAGAGGGTGTAATTGCTTCAGTAACCTGATCGATGAATAGTTTTTGTAACCTGCTGATTAATGCTTCAAAGCTCTCTATTTATAAATATACCAAATTTTCCCTATTGAGTGCCTCCTGTAATAGCAGCGCCCCACGTTTTTGGTGGGGAAAAAAATCAACAAATTTGATACAATTTTTGTGCCAGATTGTGACAATATGTCTTAGCAGGTGCTAATAAAAATACAGTTTCACATCAGTTTGATGCTTAGCATATCTATATCATGTATAAGAACTCGATTAAAATCAAATATCAGATATATATATGTATACATATTAGATACTATATCTAAATTAAACCTCTGCCAGTATTAATCATATGTTTCTATATATATGTCTATATAGGTCCGTACGTAGTAGAGAAAGTACTGCATGTGTATATACGTAAATGAAACCCTGAAATCTTGTTCTTATAACTTTTGGTAATTGACATATCACCATCTGTATATCAAACTGCACATGACTTTGCATTTTCTATTGTGTACGCTACAATGATACGTTTGCTCTGACATTGAATACATGTATAGGTACATGTGCGTTTGTATGCACGAGACGTGGCTACATATACTGTCTCGTGTGTCTGGCATTCGGTCATTATAAATTTTAAAACATTTCCACCTTACATGTTAAGTATCTCCGTGAAATAAACATATTTTTCATAACAAATTATCCTGACGAAATACTTGCAGACATAACTAGTACTGTCGTTGCAAGGACTGAAAGACGAAAGTAATTGCGGTCAATTTTAATAAGGAATGTAAACACATTTGATCTGGTTTCATATACAATGCTCGAAATTCACCAATCAAGAGAGTTATGATGTTTTAACATAACATGTTCCTTAAAAGTATATGAAGTTATTCAAGTTTCCAGAGGAAGATCATCAACGCTACTAGAAGTTAACGTGTAAGAACTCATGACAAAACCACCAAAGGGATCTATGAGTCCAAAAGCGCTTTGTATCGATGTTACGTCATCCAAGAAGCCAGAACAATGGCCTTATCATTAAATTGCTATTTTGCCTTACCTTGCATAAGTTGTATAAGGGGTCAGAGCCTGCTGCTCTGACCCATTCTGAAATACAAGTAATTATATACTTGGAAAATTAATTTGTACTTTGCCAATGCAAGTTCAACATTTTCAGGAGTTGACAATGGTCGATAGCAACCCTGGTGTTCCTATAGATACTATTAAACACATGCAGAACCTGCTCTAATTACTTTTCCGTTTATTCTCCACTAATATGCATGTTTTCAGAAATAAAAACATAAAAAATGAAAATTGAAAACAAAGTTCTTATATATTGTCATTTGTTCGGCAAATATCTCTACTTTTTAAATCCAAAAGGGCTGGCTCCTATCTTTACTCATAGAAAAGTTATAATTGTTACAGTCAACCACCATATTTTGATAAGTGACAGATACGTGACTTTGTTTAAAATGAACTAAATTGAGGTTTGTCATTAGAAATGCCCCATAATATACACTTTAACTGAATTTTTGCTACGGTTTTGCACTTTTCTTTCCATTCAAAGACATTTGTCCGTCTCAACTCCTCTTTATCAATTGCAGTTTTAAAAAGTTCATTTAAGAATATTGGTTTGTATGATTCATAAGTGTGTTCGAATAGTTTCATTTGAAAATAGTACCAAAGTATTTTGTTTCTACATTTTTCCTGATTATCAAACTGTACTTAAATCTGCATGTGTGCATGTCAATAATTTTTTATTTGTATAAATCACAAATTACTATATAGGACATTAAAATCCTGCTTTAAAAAGTAAGATATATGTTACAATATACTAAATATATGACTGTAGAAACCTGACAGGATTATTATGTTTTTCTGTTTCATAAATTCGTCAAAATGCATCAAAGAAAATGTACTTTTCAGCGGTTTCACTTCACACTGCAATACTTAAGATGATTTTTGCCTAAATTAGCAGTGGTAACGTATCTGTTCTCTTGGTATATATGTCTTTATGAAGTATTAGAAAATAAACGAATTCAATAACAAGAATTTGCTTCAAAACTTGTAGTCAAAACTACAACATCAAAATTATCAAACGTTAGATCAAAACTATTGAAAGCGGCGTCGATTAAGGGACGATTATGTTTTACCATATTGGTAACGTATCTGTCTATACCGATTCCCATTGACTGCGGATGGCTTCGGTGTCCTTGTCATTTATATTTGGAAAAAAACTGACCCACACGGCCGACAAGTAAATGTGATAACTCAGGATTAACAGTTTGTCTGGTTTTTGTGGCCAACGAAACCTCACTTGTCCTTTGTTGATGTTTTGTGACATGAGGAAAAGGAATAATTCATTGTCATTGTCCTCGCCTTCCTTCACCTGAGAAACGTATCAGTCTCCGTCATACTTTGATGCCACAAACAACCCTAAACTTACATTTTCTGACCTGAAACAAATTGCTACAAATGAAACCGTACAAAGTACAGATACGTTACCAAATATGACAGGTACGTTACCAAATAAACAGATACGTTATTTCATGTTTATATATCACATTACCGTATCATTAGTATAACAAACATTCTAACAATATCTGGCTATAAAATGTATTTGAATTAGTTGATGTAACAGTATTTTTATTGGTTTTACACTAAATATTAGAGTTAACGGTACATCTTTCATCAAACAGATACGTGATCTTTTATACCAGATACGTTACTATTTTGATATGTGATTTATACATTTAACAATTAATTCTTTACATAATACCTTAATCAATACTGCTAACTAGTGTTAGAAATCACGTGATTATTATCAGAAATGTATATATGTGCATGTATATAAAGGAAAGTAAGGGCTTTTCTTATTTTATTCTTATTTTTCCAAAAACTACCAACACAACAAATCTTCCCGCTTGTAAACTATTGACAAACTCTCGAACACTTGCCACGTGGTTAAGCGAATTTTGAATGTTTTATGACATGCGTGAGAGGTTCTGTTGATATGGGTATTTTTCCATAACGTATCTGTCGATAACATACTGACAGACACTAACCCCTCATCATTTAAATGACACCGTGTGACTTGTCGACCAAACCACAAACATTGTAACACTTAGTATTATATACTTTTCAAATTGTGATGTGAATTTATCTCTGTGGGAAAGTGGTATCTTATGTAATCAAGTAAATAGTAGTAATGTATCTGTTGATGTCGTTGCGTAACATGTATATTTTAAAGATTAGATCGCACCTGTCCATTTAATTGTTAATGGATGTGTCCATGCCATAAAGGTAAACGTTCGTATACCTATTAAAGTTCATTATCACGAACAAAACGTGGACATTTGATAATATATCAATTGTGTATACGTATCTGCCAGCATATTTTGTGACAATGATAAAATGAGTTATATAAAAAAATATCTGTAAGCATTTTGTGTGCCAATACTTGTCTACTCCCATTGCGTATGCTAATATCTATGATATGATAGAAAAAAAATGTAACATTTACCCATTTACTTAGTCACAGATGATTTATGAAATACATTATCGCTTAGGAGGACAGTCGAAATTTGTCGCAAGGGCTATATTTAATGTGATGATGAGAAAAATTTTAATTGGTCCGAGGAACCACACTTGATTATTTTCGAAGATCAATCAATTTATTTTACGTGTGAAACAAACATGATATACAAAACATGGTTTTTAAGTCCCGATATTGATAGAGGACACTTAATAATGGAATTTGTACATTTAATGGAGAATGAACGTTTAAAAGAATTGAAGACCATACAACCACTGACAAGTGCTATGTCCAATTTATATTACTGGATGGACAGCTCTACGATCGTAAAATCCCTTTCAAAACTAGTAGTGAGTCATGGCTATTGCAAATTAACATGTGGTCTTAAAACGGTATTGTGTCACCGATGTTTTAGATAAATGATACCATTGCAATGCCAGAGAAAGTTGTCCTTTTGTTGGATGAGCAATCATCTATTGCATACTCAATATCATTTCATGACTTTACAAAGTACAAGTGCACAACCAACAGAATCAGTAAAATAAGAGAAATTTGGGTGTACATTTGTATATATTTTTTCTCTAGAAAATTATTTGTTGGGCTACACATGTTGTTCCATGTGTGTTTTGCATTACACGAATAGAATGGTGGTCATGACTTGAAAGGAAACTTAAAAGACTGAGTAGAACATAACAATAGATACGAAATATTTATAAAAATAAAGGATGAAAAGCTTCAAATTTATATTATACTAATTACAGGACCTCTTCATGCCTTTATACAATACATACATTCAATTGTATAATGATTACATGCACATTGACCTACTTAGGATCATTTTTAACATTTTTGGTGTCCGACTCGATTAGGATCATTTTTAACATTTTTGGTGTCCGACTCGAGATCAAATAATTTTGGTGACTTTAAACCAAATTATCAGATAAAATGTTGTGTCTATTGTGCAAAGTGAAGATAATTCTGTAATAATATTACACTAATCGTACAGTTAAGTTTTATGTCAAAATAATTAAAAGAAATGACTTTTCATTTAAGGATTGATTGTCAATTTGTTGCTTGCATTATACTGATGAAGAAAGTTAGTCTTGTGCAAATGAAGTGAACTGTGAAGCATTTTTCCGGGGTTTGAGACTTATTCAGCGTTTCATCAAAATACATGTAAAATATCTGTTTAATATTATATTACTGACAATTTCTAATATTACTTTATCAAGCATTTCTGTCTGTGTTTCTAAATGTACAATGAAAGCCCACATCACAGAAAGTTCATTCAAAACTGAAGCGGCATAAAACTAGATCAAAATGTAAACAATGTCAAAATGTATCCTCAGCAATTTATGTAGGATTTTTTAAGGCGAGTCCAGAAGACTAATTTTCAAATTTTGATGAGTCCCAATTAATACAAAGAAATATAGAGGGTTCTCCAAATTCTGGTGAGTCCAACAGAAATATCATGAGTCCAGAACTCGTCAAGCTAGGCGAATCCCATAAATCACTGTATCCTCACACCGGTCAGAGGTCAGCGCATGACCAAGCATTTTCAATGGCAATATGATAGGGAGAGAGAGATTGAAAAGCCGGAAGTGAAATGATGTAAACAGGTGTGAGAATGCTAAAAGTGTGTAAAGCAGGTGCTAGTGTTAGTTGCTTAGTTGCGTTCCTGTTCATGTCCATGTCATGTTGGACTGGTCCGGCCATTTTGTGTACATAACATTCCACAGGACACTTACATTGACAGGGTCAAATAACCTCGCATACACAGGGACTTGGTGCACATGTACACATACAGAGTGGAAATATATACTATGTTATTGTGTGCTATATAGGTGTGCATATAAAACACCGATAGGTTATACATACATGTACAGAATAATTCTTGTGTAAAAACTAAGTGTGCAGAACAAAACACACAAAATACATGCCAAACATTTCAACCTAGTAGAAGAAATGTTGAAAATAGAAATTTCTGTTCGAAAACTGAGTGATTAAGAAAAATCAAATAGATCTAGAGTTGCATGGACTTTTATTTACTTAGTATGATTTTAACTTTCATATCCTGGCCCACTCTCAGATAACGGTTTTGACGCAAGTCTAGTACTAAGAAAAGTAGTGAATAAGGGGGTACATGTATTAAAAAACTCTTATTGCTTAATTATCCTAGAATTTTACCCAAACCCTAATTCTGACTCTAAACATAAACCTGAAAACCAAAAATAATGTGAACTTTAACCTTAACCCTGAACTAGTTTCTTTGTATCTAATTTTTATTGTCATCATGCACCGTCCGTCGTCATGCGCCGTCCGCCGTGCGTAAACTCTTCATTCAAACAAATTCTTCTCAATAAACGGAAGGCCCAGGGTACTCATATTTGGCCTGTAGGTTGCTGGGATGGAGGGCTACCAAGTTTGTTCAAATGAATGACCTTGACCTTCATTCAAGGTCACAGGGGTCAAAAAGGCTAAAATCTTTAAACGACTTCTTCTCAAGAACCAGAAGGCCCAGGGTACCGATATTTGGCCTGTAGGAAACTGGGATGAAGGGCAACAAAGTTTGTTCAAATAAATGACCTTTACCTTCATTCAAGGTCACAGGGGTCAAATAGGCTAAAATTCTTTAAACAACTTCTTGTGAATAACTAAGAGGTCTAGAGACCTGATATTAGGCCTCTGGCATGCTGGGATGAAGGGCTACCAAGTTTGTTCAAATAAATGACCTTTACCTTCATTCCAGGTCACAGGGGTCAAATAGGCTAAAATTCTTTAAACAACTTCTTGTGAATAACTAAGAGGCCTAGAGACCTGATATTAGGCCTCTGGCATGCTGGGATGAAGGGCTACCAAGTTTGTTCAAATAAATGACCTTGACCTTCATTCAAGGTCACAGGGGTCAAATAGGCTAAAATTCTTTAAACAACTTCTTGTGAATAACTAAGAGGTCTAGAGACCTGATATTAGGCCTCTGGCATGCTGGGATGAAGGGCTACCAAGTTTGTTCAAATAAATGACCTTTACCTTCATTCAAGGTCACAGGGGTCAAATAGGCTAAAATTCTTTAAACAACTTCTTGTGAATAACTAAGAGGCCTAGAGACCTGATATTAGGCCTCTGGCATGCTGGGATGAAGGGCTACCAAGTTTGTTCAAATAAATGACCTTTACCTTCATTCAAGGTCACAGGGGTCAAATAGGCTAAAATCTTTAAACGACTATGTTGTATTGTACTAATAGTCAGATGACCGTTAAGGCCCATGGGCCTCTTGTCTGTATTGTAGACTTGACCTTTCATTTCAAATGGTCGTGTATGCACATGAATTGTTGGCTACTTAGATATCTATATATAACATAGCTTACTACCTCAGCAGTCTCTATTTGTTTATCTTGTGAACAGATTGTCAATGTTGATGAAGAAGATAAGAAGCCGTTACAAGAGGTGAAAATAAACCGACCAACTACGACAAAACTGCCTGTAAAAGAAGAGATAGAGTCCACCTCGCAGTCGAGTGATGAAGAGGATCTCCAGGATGAGGTGAATGACAAATGAGATATATACAGTCACTATTGTGATAGCTTTGACGGAAAATTAATTCTGTAGAAAAAATAAGTATTATCTTTTTGAATGATTGATATATATATAACATGTACAAATTGTATTCATATTTGAATTTTGATTCACGAAACTTTGATTCATAACAAAATGCAGAATTTGTAAATAACCGGATGTTTGTTCAGTGCTAAATACAACGGAGTGGCTTAGTCTGTAGAGCTGTAGTTTTCTTTGTTCTAGATCTCCTACAAGGTAATTAAGTCATACAGATACAGGCTTGTTGTAACTGATCATTTTTGTTTCAGAGCGGAATTAGCCTCTATGAAAAGAAAAGACTACAGAATATGCAAGACAATGCCAACTTCTTTTCTACACTTGGTATATTAGAGGTAGGAACCTGGTTCACAAATTAGCTGAGAAAATGACTGTCAAGTTATGTATGTGTAATAAACAAGGATTCAGAATGTTTAATGTTTTAATAACACTATCTTTGTTATTATCAATCATTTTGATTGTTATGAAGAATTCATAAAAAACTGGATATCAATGTATCCAATGTTCTGTGTGAATTGAATATTTATCTCTTGATGTCAATATTGCAGATGAAAAATGAGATGGCCAGCACAAAACGAAAACCATCCAGACGTGGTCTGAAACAGTAAGTCCAACTTTGTCTTTATAGATGTCAAAAACCACTTAAAAATTGGATCTTGTAACCAAATGTTCTTTTGTCCATATTGTGGGACTCCAAAAAGTGGTCTTATTAAGCAGGTGGTCATTCAAAAGATATAAAGATGGCCTTTGTATATATGGTCATTATACAGAGTTGGTCATTATAAAGATGGTCTATGTATATATACAGTCATTATACAGAGTTGGTCATTATAAAGATGGTCTATGTATATATACAGTCATTATACAGAGTTGGTCATTATAAAGATCGCCTATGTACATATACAGTCATTATACAGAGTTGGTCATTATAAAGATGGTCTATGTATATATACAGTTCTTATACAGAGTTGGTCATTATAAAGATGGTCTATGTATATATACAGTCATTATACAGAGTTGGTCATTATAAAGATGGTCTATGTATATATACAGTTCTTATACAGAGTTGGTCATTATAAAGATGGTCTATGTATATACAGTCATTATACAGAGTTGGTCATAATAAAGATGGTCTATGTATATTAACGGTCATTATACAGAGTTGGTCATAATAAAGATGGTCTATGTATATATACAGTCATTATACAGAGTTGGTCATTATAAAGATGGTCTATGTATATATACAGCCATTATACAGAGTTAGTCATAATAAAGATGGTCTATGTATATAAACGGTCATTATACAGAGTTGGTCATTATAAAGATAGTCTATGTATATATACAGTCATTATAAAGATGGTCTATGTATATATACAGTCATTTATACAGAGTTGGTCATAATAAAGATAGTCTATGTATATATACAGTCATTATACAGAGTTGGTCATTATAAAGATGGTCTATGTATATACAGTCATTATACAGAGTTGGTCATTATAAAGATGGTCTATGTATATACAGTCATTATACAGAGTTGGTCATTATAAAGATGGTCTATGTATATACAGTCATTATACAGAGTTGGTCATTATAAAGATGGTCTATGTATATATACAGTCATTATACAGAGTTGGTCATTATAAAGATGGTCTATGTATATACAGTCATTATACAGAGTTGGTCATTATAAAGATGGTCTATGTATATATACAGTTCTTATACAGAGTTGGTCATTATAAAGATGGTCTATGTATATATACAGTCATTATACAGAGTTGGTCATTATAAAGATGGTCTATGTATATACAGTCATTATACAGAGTTGGTCATTATAAAGATGGTCTATGTATATATACAGTCATTATACAGAGTTGGTCATTATAAAGATGGTCTATGTATATACAGTCATTATACAGAGTTGGTCATTATAAAGATGGTCTATGTATATACAGTCATTATACAGAGTTGGTCATTATAAAGATGGTCTATGTATATATACAGTCATTATACAGAGTTGGTCATTATAAAGATGGTCTATGTATATATACAGTCATTATACAGAGTTGGTCATAATAAAGATGGTCTATGTATATTAATGGTCATTATACAGAGTTGGTCATTATAAAGATGGTCAATGTATATATACAGTCATTATACAGAGTTGGTCATTATAAAGATGGTCTATGTATATACAGTCATTATACAGAGTTGTTGGTCATTATAAAGATGGTCTATGTATATATACAGTCATTATACAGAGTTGGTCATTATAAAGATGGTCTATGTATATATACAGTCATTATACAGAGTTGGTCATTATAAAGATGGTCTATGTATATACAGTCATTATACAGAGTTGGTCATTATAAAGATGGTCTATGTATATATACAGTCATTATACAGAGTTGGTCATAATAAAGATGGTCTATGTATATTAACGGTCATTATACAGAGTTGGTCATTATAAAGATGGTCTATGTATATATACAGTCATTATACAGAGTTGGTCATTATAAAGATGGCCTATGTATATATACAGTCATTATACAGAGTTGGTCATAATAAAGATGGTCTATGTATATATACAGTCATTATACAGAGTTGGTCATTATAAAGATGGTCTATGTATATATACAGTCATTATACAGAGTTGGTCATTATAAAGATGGTCTATGTATATATACAGTCATTATACAGAGTTGGTCATTATAAAGATGGTCTATGTATATATACAGTCATTATACAGAGTTGGTCATTATAAAGATGGCCTATGTATATACAGTCATTATACAGAGTTGGTCATTATAAAGATGGTCTATGTATATATACAGTCATTATACAGAGTTGGTCATAATAAAGATGGTCTATGTATATTAATGGTCATTATACAGAGTTGGTCATTATAAAGATGGTCAATGTATATATACAGTCATTATACAGAGTTGGTCATTATAAAGATGGTCTATGTATATACAGTCATTATACAGAGTTGGTCATTATAAAGATGGTCTATGTATATATACAGTCATTATACAGAGTTGGTCATTATAAAGATGGTCTATGTATATACAGTCATTATACAGAGTTGGTCATTATAAAGATGGTCTATGTATATATACAGTCATTATACAGAGTTGGTCATAATAAAGATGGTCTATGTATATTAACGGTCATTATACAGAGTTGGTCATTATAAAGATGGTCTATGTATATATACAGTCATTATACAGAGTTGGTCATTATAAAGATGGCCTATGTATATATACAGTCATTATACAGAGTTGGTCATAATAAAGATGGTCTATGTATATATACAGTCATTATACAGAGTTGGTCATTATAAAGATGGTCTATGTATATATACAGTCATTATACAGAGTTGGTCATTATAAAGATGGTCTATGTATATATACAGTCATTATACAGAGTTGGTCATTATAAAGATGGTCTATGTATATATACAGTCATTATACAGAGTTGGTCATAATAAAGATGGTCTATGTATATTAACGGTCATTATACAGAGTTGGTCATTATAAAGATGGTGTATGTATATATACAGTCATTATACAGAGTTGGTCATTATAAAAATGGTCTATGTATATATACAGTCATTATACAGAGTTGGTCATTATAAAGATGGTCTATGTATATATACAGTCATTATACAGAGTTGGTCATTATAAAGATGGCCTATGTATATACAGTCATTATACAGAGTTGGTCATTATAAAGATGGTCTATGTATATATACAGTCATTATACAGAGTTGGTCATAATAAAGATGGTCTATGTATATAAACGGTCATTATACAGAGTTGGTCATAATAAAGATGGTCTATGTATATATACAGCCATTATACAGAGTTGGTCATTATAAAGATGGTCTATGTATATATACAGTCATTATACAGAGTTGGTCATAATAAAGATGGTCTATGTATATAAACGGTCATTATACAGAGTTGGTCATTATAAAGATGGTCTATGTATATATACAGTCATTATACAGAGTTGGTCATTATAAAGATGGTCTATGTATATATGCAGTCATTATACAGAGTTGGTCATTATAAAGATGGTCTATGTATATATACAGTCATTATACAGTGTTGGTCATTATAAAGATGGTCTATGTATATATACAGTCATTATACAGTGTTGGTCATTATAAAGATGGTCTATGTATATATACAGTTCCTTATACAAAGTTGGTCATTATAAAGATGGTCTATGTATATATACAGTCATTATACAGAGTTGGTCATTATAAAGATGGTCTATGTATATATACAGTCATTATACAGAGTTGGTCATTATAAAGATGGTCTATGTATATATACAGTCATTATACAGAGTTGGTCATTATAAAGATGGTCTATGTATATATACAGTCATTATACAGAGTTGGTCATAATAAAGATGGTCTATGTATATATACAGTCATTATATAAGAGTTGGTCATTAAAGATGGTCTATGTATATATACAGTCATTATACAGAGTTGGTCATTATATAAAGATGGTCTATGTATATATACAGTCATTATACAGAGTTGGTCATAATAAAGATGGTCTATGTATATATACAGTTGGTCATTATAAAGATGGTCTATGTATTTATACAGAGTTGGTCATTATAAAGATGGTCTATGTATTATATACAGTCATTATACAGTGTTGGTCATAATAAAGATGGTCTATGTATATATACAGTTCTTATACAGAGTTGGTCATTATAAAGATGGTCTATGTATTTATACAGAGTTGGTCATTATAAAGATGGTCTATGTATATATACAGTCATTATACAGTGTTGGTCATAATAAAGATGGTCTATGTATATATACAGTTCTTATACAGAGTTGGTCATTATAAAGATGGTCTTTGTATATATACAGTAATTATACAGTGTTGGTCATTATAAAGATGGTCTATGTATATAAACGGTCATTATACAGAGTTGGTCATTATAAAGATGTTCTATGTATATATACAGTCATTATACAGAGTTGGTCATTATAAAGATGGTCTATGTATATATACAGTCATTATACAGAATTGGTCATAATAAAGATGGTCTATGTATATAAACGGTCATTATACAGAGTTGGTCATTATAAAGATGGTCTATGTATATATACAGTCATACAGAGTTGGTCATTATAAAGATGGTCTATGTATATATACAGTCATTATACAGAGTTGGTCATTATAAAGATGGTCTATGTATATATACAGTTCTTATACAGAGTTGGTCATTATAAAGATGGTCTGTGTATATATACAGTCATTATACAGAGTTGGTCATTATAAAGATGGTCTATGTATATATACAGTCATTATACAGAGTTGGTCTTTATAAAGATGGTCTATGTATATACAGTCATTATACAGAGTTGGTCATTATAAAGATGGGTCTATATATATATACAGTTCTTATACAGAGTTGGTCATTATAAAGATGGTCTATGTATATATACAGTCATTATACAGAGTTGGTCATAATAAAGATGGTCTATGTATATAAACGGTCATTATACAGAGTTGGTCATAATAAAGATGGTCTATGTATATATACAGTCATTATACAGAGTTGGTCATTATAAAGATGGTCTATGTATATATACAGTCATTATACAGAGTTGGTCATTATAAAGATGGTCTATGTATATATACAGTTCTTATACAGAGTTGGTCATTATAAAGATGGTCTATGTATATACAGTCATTATACAGAGTTGGTCATTATAAAGATGGTCTATGTATATATACAGTTCTTATACAGAGTTGGTCATTATAAAGATGGTCTATGTATATATATACAGTCATTATACAGAGTTGTTCATTATAAAGATGGTCTATGTATATATACAGTTATTATACAGAGGTAGCCATGAAGACAGGTTTTGTTTTGAACGCTGAGTGAGGTAATTAAGTTCATTTCTGATGGTTTTGAACAGTAATGAAAAATTTGATTTACTGTCGACGCGACTTAAAAAGGCATGCATGGCTGCATTACTTCCTCTACATGTGGATGGACTAGTTACCTGTGTATGTACACTAGTGTGGTTAATTTATTCTGGGAATGCAGCGCTTGTTTTCATTGGTCGACGCATTTCTATAAACATGTCCATTTCTCCAAAAATAAGCTTAAGAAATAAAGTGTGAACAAACTATCTGAGTTGAAATCGGCAAAAATCAGTTTCAGTACATGCAGATACATATATGTCATCAGCAAGGTAAAGCAGAAAATTTCTAGGAAAAGCACACATTTTGCTGATTTTACCTGAAAGATGAATTCTACATTAACGTGAGTATTTTTTTTAAAATTTAATTATGCACACGTAGCAGAAGTCATGTATGTAGTCAAGGCCCCAAAACAGCACCCATCAATCATGATCGAGGCCTAGCATCTTCATCGACATCCGTAATTATTTAAACCACAGAAAATCTAGTTAACTATTATACAATTGTTATATTTTGTAACTAAACATATTTTTTAATTATAAATAAAGTCGGTTGCGTTTTCGAAACTGCTGCTGAAAATGTTTACATTCTGTTCGTAAAATTAGGTCACAATCGAACTGTCCAATTGTCTAACCCCTGATTGTATATTGTCTATGTCTAAATTAGATACATATGTTAATATATATTGAAACTGATAAAAAGTATGCATCGTTTACGTTTACATTGTTAAAATATTGCCAACAAGTGGATTGTTTTGAGTGGAGCTGTATACCCAATGTTCTAGTCGACATGACACTGCGTAACTGGCTTTTCCAAACCAGCGTACGGCACATGTTTACATGTATTAACAACTTGATCAGCTGACAAAAGTAAGAACGAATGTTGAATTTTAATGTTGATTTTAAGTGATATCTTCATCTAGATTGGGCCTAAGAAACATCGACGATTTCTTCCATAAATTTCTATGTAACATCAAATACAAATATACATTACATTGTTGGGGTGCTGTTTTGAGCACAATATTTCACCGCAAATAATTTGATTTATTACTTAAAATATTCATTTTAAGTCATTATCTGTTGTAAAAGTCATTATAATGATCATTAATACAGTCTTCATTCAAACATCTTTGTGGCAATATTCAAAATACCGTCATTTTTGGGATCTCATTGTGCGGATTTACTGACGAAAATCTTACCTTTACTTCGATGATTTGACGTGTTCGAATTGTCACTAGCTAAAGAATTATTGTCTTTTCCTGAAAAAATGTGTGTTTGAACTATCCATCGGATCAAATTAACCAGGACATTACCATACATTATTATATATGTAAAGTTGATTAAAATATCGAGTTGTTTGTTCTACACCGTAATTGAATGATAAGAGGCCTTTTCACTACGCCGTCACATCTCGGTGAATACGACTGTCAGTGTTGTTTATTGGGCGGGGTTTATGAAGTCAGACTTGACTAATCCCCACGCGCATACTGTTATCCCATTCAATTGTGCCTGTAGTGATCAAAGGCACATCCTCCGTCTGTCTGGGTAGTACTTCACCTGTGCCTTTCGAAGTAATCCTGCGTCGACAGTAAAAAGGGGCTTTATTATTTAAAAAAAAAAAATCCAAAGATGGAGAGGGTCAAGGAGATCGAGTAGGGTTTCAGTTATTCTCCCTTAATGTCATTTTCTTTGTAAAGACAGTACAAAATTTGAGGTGATACCAATTGTTATTTGAGGTGATACCAATTGTGAAGGGAACTCCCTACCACAATTCATAGGAAGAAGGAGAAGGCACCTCCTGTTTGAAACCACGAAGAAAAAGCAGTTTACGCCTGAAAAGTGGTCTGGATTGACCCATGAAGGGAACTCCCTACCACCACTACCCGTCATACCGGTCTCGTTAGCCTGTCGAATCCTAATCCCCATCCTGTCATACATGTGGCATCCCATCCTGTCTTTGTGGCATCCTATCCCTGTAGTGGGATCCATCCTGTCCTTTTGTATTCCCCACCTTATCCTCCCTCCTGTGACTTCCACATCCTGTCATGTGACATCCCATCCTGTCATGTGGCTTCTATCTTGTTTCATGGCATCTATCCTGTTTTGTGGGATCCCATTCTGTCCTTTTGTATTCCATCCCATCCTCGTCTTGTGACATCCCATCGCTGTCATGTGACATCATCCTGTCATGATGTGACATCCCATTCTGTCATGTGACATCTCATACTGTCATGTGACATCTCATCAATTCCCATCTGTCATGTGACTTCTGTCATGTGAATCCCATCCTGTCATGTGACATCCCATTTGTCATGTCTTGTTCATGTGACATCCCATCCTGTCATCGTGAATCCCTTGTCATGTGAAATCCCATTGTTGTCATGTGACATCCCATCCCTGTCATGTGTCTTCCCATCTGTCATGTGTCATCCATCCTGTCATGTGGCATCCTGTTTTTGTGGCATCTTTTACCTGTTTTGTGGAGATCCCAAATCTGTCCTTTTGTATTCCATCCATCCTGTCTTGAACTTCCCATCCTGTCATTGTGACATCCCATCCTGTCATGTGACATCCCATCCTGTCATGTGACATCCATCCTGTCATGTGACATCCCATTCTGTCATGTGACAATATAGCTGTAATCATATACAGTAAAACCCCGTTATATGTATTGCCACCCGTCCTGTTTGATACCGCCAAACTCGCTTGACATCCCATCGCTGTCATGAATTTATGTCATGAACATCATTTCCCCCATACAAATGTGACACCCATCCTGTTTGACATCCCATCCTGTCAAACATCCCATTCTGTCATGTGACATATCCGCCATGTGACATCACATTTGCGGAACAAATGATTAAAATAACATACAGAAATGACCTCGTCTTTTTTAATATCGCCAAAATTCTGTTGATAGGGACACATGTTTTTTTTTAGGTGCTCAACTGTCCGACTGACAGGTAATCAGCTACACACACTATGGCCGTCGTGTACGACCGTGTGTACACAGTGAAATCAATTAACAATATGGGTACACTTTTGTTATTGTTTTACAGGTAGATGTCGCAAGTTGTGGTGAATAAAACTCAATTCTGTACATGTGTTTAACGTACTATTATCGTTAGTTAATTGAACCCACAAGTCTGTTTCTCGATATCGCCGTTTGTTTATATTAGACTATAAAATGCAACTTGCAATTTCAAGAGCGATAGAAATATTGTCGTACGTGCAGTATGAGATTGCCGCCGTTTATTAGTAAGATCAATGATTGTCCCCCTGAGTGCCATTTATTACCGGTAGTAGCTGTTTCTGAAATATTTGTAGACATGTGCGCGGAAAGTCCCACGACCGCACTGCGCTTGTTCAGAACTTCTATTCTTTGTTTCCGGGCGGGATTTCCCGTGATAAAAATATCATGTAACCAAGAAAATACCAGCTAGCAGGCAATTACGGCAAGATACGTGGTAGCACAAACGAGTTCGGTTTACATATTTTACAAACATAAAGCTGACACATTTATTGAAAGACTACTATCGAAATTACTTTAATTTTGGAACTATTCATATTACAAAATAATTGTGAATTATATGCCGTTGAGTCCAGTTTCCCCCAAGGGAGACTACTATAAAGTCTATTTATTATTTAGACCTAATTAAGTTTCAACGACAGAATCCCATAAAAAATACCGCCAAATTTTCCATGACTCGATATATCGCCTTACATATAGGAAAAAAACAGAAATGGGCGATATAACGGGGATTTACTGTAAATAGAGAATACTCTGGTCAGTGTTTGAAAAGTCACTTAAGCCCTTTATTTAATGGCTATTTAAAAGTTATTTTGTCATGATCAGTGATCTGTCTGTCCTCCCTTCCTGTTTATCATGGCGTCCTAATTTTTAGGTTCAGACACATGTCTTTTTTTCGTGGCATAGCCATCCTGTCCATTGTCATGGCATGACCCCCCAGGGGCCAGAGGTGGCGGATCCCAAAAGGGGTCTCGTTAATTCCAAAATCCATCCCATCCCATCACTGTCATGTGATCGCATCCTGTCTCTGTAGCATCCTAAGGTCTCCTAAGGCTTATACATGTGGCATCCCATCCTGATCCCCTGTGGCTTCTATCCTGTTTATGTGGCATCTTATCCTGTTTTGTGGGATCCCATCCTGTCCTTTTGTATTCCATCCCATCCTGTCATGTGACATCCCATCCATGTCATGTGACATCCCATCCTGTCATGTGACATCCCATTCAAAATGTCATTTCAAAAATGTCCTGGCTTCCATCTTTTCCAAATTACTCTTATACAGAAAATTTCCAGTGACTTTTTTAACCTGATGGATTTAAATATATGTGTTTATATTCTATGATTCAGGTTTTTTTTTCAATTTATTTTCAAGGCCAGAAAACCAAGTGGTCCCTTAGAAATGAAAGAAATTTTGCTGAAGAAACAAAGTTTGGATGACCATGTTGTTTTGATGGAGAAGTTAAAAGGATTCGAACAAAAAGGAGCGAAATCAAGGGCAGATAATCCAGACAAAACCAGTCTTGGAAGGTAAACATTGATATCAGAACAAAAACCATTCTTTGCTTCTTGCTCAGAAAAATACAAATTGTTACTTATTTTGCTTTTCCCATGTCATTGAGAGATTGTTGTATATATTTCTAGGTTTTTTTTACAATCATATTCAAATTGTTTATCAAAGTTGTACTTGTTCAAAGTGCTTACTTTGGAGTAAAATAACCTTTCTTTTTTAAAGGCCCACTACCTTTCCGGAGCAAAAACAAAGGTTTCTTAAAAACATTTTAACAAAAGAAAATATATATTTGATGGCTTAAGATGGGGTTACAACACAAACATATGCAAAAATTTCCTGTCTCATATACGATAACAGTGGAGATTCATTTCGCTGTTTTGTCGAAAGGCGCAGTGATAAATTTTGTCAACCCCGCGCGGCATTGTAGGACGACGGGGGAAACATTAAAACGACCCGCATATGAAAAATTAACTTTTATTTATTTTAATTAAAACAGTTCTGAAGGTGAGATAGTGTGATATGGAAACGTATAGTTAAAAACTTCTGCGACTTACAAAATAATTATGATTCGTCTTTACATTCCTATTTTGAAAATTAAAAAGCCGTTTCGGAAAGTAGTGGCCCCTTTATGAAAAAATTTGAAAGAACAATGTCTTGTCATTTTTCAAGTGATATGTGTAAAATGTTGTAGTTTAATAAAGATTACTAATATCTAATGAAACTTCAAATATATATTTATATTTAACCTCCACTTGTTTCCAAATACTGGAGAAAAATTTATCGACCTACAGCCAGATACCTACAGTCATTGGAAAAGTGCCTGACTGTAGGTTGGTGGTATTTCTCTGGTACTGGCTACTCCAGCTTGTCATTCACTTATTATCCTAAACCTTTGCAGATCGGTCAATAGATAGACAAACCAAAAATTATCTCGACCATATGTTTATTTAGGCCCAAACATCATCAGAATATCACTAAACCCATAACGTTTTATTTAGGTCCCATCGATCATCAGATGGTGGGCTATTCAAATCGCTTTTCGTCTGTGGTCCTTGAATTTCGTCTTGATCGTCCTTCCGTCCTACATCAGTTCCCCCGTCCTGTCTCTTCCACTCAATCTGTCCATAGTTAGGATCTTTCTCAAAATTTCATATGTAGGTTTCCCCTATGTGCCTATAAGCTAGTTGTGCAGTATCTAATCATTTTGGGACCAATTGATCAACAAGATTAGCCGTCCCGTTGAGGCCTGCCATCTTGGATTTTTGATAGTTAAAGTTTGTTACAAATATTTCTCAGAAAGTTGCTGAAGGATGATCTCTCTCAAATTTCACTATGTAGGTTCTATCCCTCAGGGCCCTAATTTTTAGTGCATATTGAGATTTTTGGACCAATCAGCAGGCAGCTATCTATGGATTTTGATAGAAGTAACAAGTTTGTTACCCCCCGCTATTTCTCAGGCAGAAAGACGCATAGAAGGGAAACATATTTCCCAAATTTCATAGTGTAAGGATCCTTCCTCAAGGCCGTCAGTTGTGCATATTGCATTTTGGGACGATCAATCAACAAAATGGCAAGTTGTAACCGCTATTTCTCAGAAAGTATTGAAGGGTTATACAATCAAATATTTCAAAAATAGGGGGGAGATGCAACAGCGCAGCCATCTTGTGGGAATTGGATGTCGGGGCGATATTATCGGTCTAAAGTTTGCCGCTAGGCACCATCTTGGATTTTGATAGTAAAAGTTTGTTACCACTAATTCTCAGAAAGATACTGAAGGGATCATTCTCAAATTTCATGTGCAGTTTTGGTTCATTTTAGGGATCCCTTCTTATACATATTACATTTTTCGGACTGATTAGTGTACAAAGATGGCTGACAGGCCACCATCTTGGATTTTGATGATTGAAGGTTTGTTACCACTATTTCTCAGAAAGGACTGAAGCCGATCTGTCTCAAATTTTTAAATTGTAGGTTTCCCCTAGGACCCTTAGTTGTGGCATAATTGTATTTTCACGACCGATCGGTACTCACATGAATGGCCGACAGGGTAGCCATGCTTGTATTATAATAATTGAAGTTTGTTATATGATCTAAGAAAGTACTGAAAGGATCCTTTCTCAAATTTCATATGATGAGTAATTTGTTTACATGAGGTAAAAGTTTGAAAAGTCTGAGAAAAGATCCTCCTTCAGTTGTCAGACGTAGATCATTCTTTGGCGGGCGCCGAGATCCATCTGTTAAATCGTCATCTTACGGAGACACATAATTTCTATTGGTGGCGCCGCGATCTCCCCCCCCTTCTGGGATCTCTTGTATCTAAGAGGCTGTTGTTGAGGCATTTAACTGGTTAATTCTTGAGTCTTCATGGTTTTTTTTATATCTATCAAGTGATTCATGAAAAACCCTAATCAGTAAAATGAAACTAACAGAGGAGAGAGTAAGCTAAGTTATACTGACTACTCTAACCGGGGTGTTTTCTGTGGATATTCAAAACCCGTCTCTGAGGACAAAGTCCTAGTGGCCGCATTATGGGGTGGACAAGTGGGGAGCCTGTCGGGACTTATGGACGTCTATGCCAGGATGTGAACACTTATCACACAGATTGGTTGATATTGAGACTTACACTCGCCCATTCTCGTCCCGTCAACTTGCTTGCTCTTACTCTCTCCTTGGAATTGCCTCATCCCTCTTCTCCTGTAGTTTACGACGGTTACATTGCGAGTTGGAGACATTCAGAAGGAAGTTTTTTGATGAGGTTAGTTGTTCAAAATTACGTTGTTGGAGACGACGACTTCAAAATGTGAGACATATCATAGTCTCTCAACCAGAGACAGGGGGATTGTAAATCATGATCTCGTACATAGTACAGTGGTTGATTGTAAAATCATGATCTCTCATAGACAGAGGATTGTAATAGTTGAACTCTAATAGACATGGAATTGTAAATCGTGATCTATCAGTAGACAGACAATTGTAAATCATGGTTCTCTATGAAGACAGTGGATTTGTAAAATCTTGATAGATCAAAGACAGGGGATTGTAAATACATGATCTCTAATCCAAGACAAGGGGATTGTGTAAATCATGATCTCTCATAGAACAGGGGATTGTAAATCACTGATCATCTCATAGACAGGGCGAATGATTGTAAATCATTTTATCTCTCTCATAGACAGGGGGATATACGTAACATCATGATCTCTTTCATAGACATAGGGATATGTAAAAAGTGCGTCTCTAATAGGACAGGGGATTGTAAATAGTGGTTTCTAATAGACAGGGGAATGTAAATCATGAACTATCAGTAGACAGGGGATTGTAAATAGTGGTCTCGATTACACAGGGGGGATTGTTAATTAGTGTCTCTATTAGACAGGGGAATGTAAAATAGTGGTCTCCATTAGACAGAGGATTGTAAATAGTGGTCTCTAATAGACAGGGGATTGTAAATAGTGGTCTCTAATAGACAGGGGATTGTAAATAGTGGTCTCTATTAGACCAGGGGATTGTAAATAGTGGTCTCTATTAGACAGGGGATTGTAAATAGTGGTCTCTATTAGACATGGGTTTGTAATAATGTCTTCATAGGACAGGGGGAGTAAAATAGTGAGTCATGATCTCTCATAGAGCATGGGGATAGTAAATCATGATCTCTCATAGACAGGGATTGTATTGTATTAATAGGGGGATAGTCTATAGTGGTCGTATTAGACATGGGGATTGTAAATAGTGGTTCTGTAATTGACAGAGGATTGTAAATAGTGGTCTGCTAATAGATATGGGGATTGTAAATAGTGTTCTCTATTAGACATGGGATTGTAAAGAGTGATCTCTCATAGACTGAGGATTGTATATCATGATCTCTTCATAGACAAGGGATTGTAAATACGTGGTTTCTTATTGACATTGCCTTGTAAATAGTGGTCTCTAATCACACAGGGTATGGTAAAATCTTGATCTCTGCATATACGGGGATTGTAAATTCATGATCTCTGATAGACAGAGGATTGTAAATCGTGATCTCTCATAGACATGGAATTGTAAATAGTGTATCTCTAATAGACTGGGGATATGTAAATTCATTGTTCTCTCATAGACAGGGGATTGTAAATCCATGTTCTCCTTCATAGACAGGGTGATTGTAAATCATGGTCTCTCTATAAGACAGGGGATTGTAAACGGACTAGTTGATCTCTAATAGACAGGAGGTAATGTAAATCATGATCTCTTATAGACAGGGGATTGTAAATCATGTAATCTCTCATAGGACAGGGTAATGTAGAATAGTGATCTCTCATAGACATGGGATTGTAAATCATGGTCTCTAGATAGACAGGGATTGTAACAAATCATGATCTCTCATAGACATGGGATTGTAAATAGTAGATCTCCTCATCAGGACAGACAGGGATTGTAAATCATGATACTCTCATAGACAGGGGATAGTAAATAGTGGTCTCTTAAGATAGAATTGTATATAGTGGTCTCTAGGGGATTTGTAAATCATCAAGCTTCTTCATAGACAGAGGATTTGTAAATACTCATTGTTATCTCTCTCATAGACCCAGGGGTATTGTAAATCGTGATTTCTCATAGACAGGGGAATTGTAAATCATGATCTCTCATAGACAGGGGAGTTGTAAATGTCAAAGGACCTCTCATAGACAGGTGTAGGATTGTAAAATCATGATCTTCTCATAGACAGGGGATTGTAAATCATGATCTCTCATTAGACAGGGGATTGTAAAATAGTGGTCTCCTAATTAGATCAGGGTGGTCATTGTAACTAAATCATGATCTCTCATATAGAACAGGGATTGTAAATCATGATCTCTATTAGGGACAGAGGGATTGTAAATGCGTCATTTAGACAAGGGGATTGTAATAGTGGTCAGTAAGGGATTGTAAATCATCGATCTCTAATAGACAGATGGGATTGTAAATTCATGTATCTCTCATATACCTGGGGATTGTAAAATTACATGGATCTCTTCATAGACACAGGGGCATTGTAAATCAGTGATCTCTCATAGACAGGGTGATATGTAAATCATTAGATCTCAAATCAATAGACAGGGGATTGTTAAATAGTGGTTCTCTAATATCATACAGAGGATTGTAAATCATGAGTTCTCTATTCATCTACAGGGGATTGTAAATCATGATCTCTCATAGACAGGGGATTGTTAATTAGTGATCTTATTAGACAGGGTGATTGTACAAATAGGTGGTCTTTTAGACTCGGGATTGTAAATAAGGGGTCCTCTAATAGACAGGGGATTGTAAATTACTAGTCTCTCATAACACAGGGATTGTAAATCATGGGTCTCTCATAGACATCGTATTAGTAAATAGTGATCTCTCATAGACAGCGGATTGTAAAATCATTATTCTCTCATAGACAGGGATTGATAGTGATTTTTAAATAGACATTGGATCTAAATAGTGTCTCTATAGACAGGGGGATTGTAAATCATGATCTCTCATAGACAGAGGGATTGTAAATCATGATCTCTAATAGAACAGGGGATTGTAAATTCTATGATCTCTAATAGACAGGGGATTTGTAAATCATCAATCTGACATCTCTAAATATCTGAAAGACAAGGGATTATGTAAATTCATTTAAGTCTCTATTCATACAGGGGATTGTAAATAGTAAATCTAATAATCGACAGTGGATAGTAAATCATGATCTCTAGAAGATTATGAGGATTGTAAATCATGGTCTCTCATAGACAGGGGATTGTTAAATCGTGATCTCTCATACACAGGGGTTGTATTAGCTGGTTGATTAGTAAATAGTGGTCTCTAATAGACAGGGGATTGTAAATTCATGGTCCTCTCCATAGACAGGGAATTGTAAATAGTGATCTCTCACTAGATATGGGATTGTAAATCATGATCTCTCATTGTAGAATCAGTGGTCTTTATTAGATAGGGAATTGTAAAATAGTGGGGTCTCTACATTAGACAGGGATTGTAAATCAAGATCACTGCTCTATAGACAGTGATTGTATCTAGTGGTCTCAAATCATATTGTAAATAGTCGGTCATAGACAAGGGAGTAAACTAGTGGACTTAATATATATACAAGGGATTGAAAAACTAGGTCTCATAGTTGACAGGGGATTGTAATTCATGATCAATCATCAGACATTGGATTGTAAATCATGGTCTCTTAATAGACAGGGGATTGTAATAAAATCATTTGTTATTCATCTCATATCATAGACAGGGGATTGTAAATCTCATGTCTCTCTACATAAGACAGAGGATTGTAAATTGTAAATCATGAAATCTCTTCTTCATATAGACAGGGGGATTGTAAATCATGATCTCTCTCATAGACAGAGGGATTGTAAATCGTGATCTTCCTATAGACAGGGGATTGTTAATGTCACTCTAATACACACGCGGGATTGTAAATAGTGGTCTCTTTAATAGAAAGGGAATTGTAAATCATGATCACTCATAGAAAGGGGTTTGTTAAATAGTGATTTCTCAATAGCACAGGGGATTGTAAATCATGATAAATCAGGGGATTGTAAATCTCTTTCTAATAGACAGGGGATAGTAAATCTTCATGACTTCTCTCATTAGACAGGGATAGTAAATTCATATCTCACATAGACAGGTGATTGTAAATATGTGGTTTCTAATAGACAGGGGATTGTAAATCATGATCTCTCATCAGACAGGGTATCTGTTAATCATATGGTTTCTCATACACACAGGGGATGGGTATTGTAAATAGAAATGGGGAGTGTCATAGTGAGTCTCTAATAGACAGAGGGATTGTAAATCATGATCTCTACATAGACAGGGGATTGTAAATGCATGGTTCTCTAATAGACAGGCGTTAGTATAAATTCATGATCTCTCATAGACAGGGGGATTGTAAATCAATGATCTCTCATAGATAGGGATTGAAGAATAGTGTGTTTCTAAATAGGGGACGGGGATTGTAAATCATCATATCAAATAGATAGGGGATTGTAAATAGTGGTCCTCTAATAGACAGGGGTAATTGTAAATCATGATCTCACATAGACAGGGGATTGTAAAACAAAGAATCTCTCATCAGACAGGGGATTTGTAAATTCATGATCTCTCATAGACAGGGGATAAGTAAATAGTTGTCTCTAAAAGACAGGGGATTGTACATCATGAATCTCACATAGACAGGGGATTGTAAATAGATGGTTTCTAATAGAACAGAGGGATGTATATAGTGGTCTTTATAGACAGGGGATTGAAATCATGTTCCTCTCATAGACGGGGAATTGTACATCATCGATACTCTCATAGACAGGGGATTGAAATAGTGATCTTTCATAGACAGGGATTGTAAATTGTATCTAATCGACTGGGGATTGTCTCATAGACAGGGATTGTAATAATTAGACATATCTCTCATAATTCACAGGGGATTTGCTAAATCATGATCTCTCATAGACAGGGATATTGTAAATCAGGAATTGTAGATTAGTGGTCTCATGATAGACAGGGGATTGTAAATCATGATCTCTCATCGAGACAAGGCGTCTCTAATAGATATTGTAAATCATGTCTCTATAGACAGCGGGATTGAAAATAGTGGTCTTAAGTAGACAGGGGATTGTAATTGTGGTCTCTAATAGACAGGGATTGTAATCATGATCTCTCATAGACAGGGGGGGGGTATGATCTCTCATAGGACAGGGGATTGTAAATCATGTATCTCCTCATTAGACAGGGTGATATGTAAATTCATAGATTCTCTCATCGTAGACAAGGGAATTGTAAATAGTGGTCTCTAATAGACAGGGGATTGTAAAGTCATGATTCTCTCATAGACAGGGGATTGTAAAATCATACGTCTCTCGATAGACAGGGGATTGTAATTCATGATCCCCTCTAATAGACAGAGGATAGTGTAAAATCATATGATCTCTCATAGACAGGGGGCGATTGATAAATCATGTGATCTCTCCATAGACAGGGTATTGTAAAATAGTGGTCTCTTAATATACAGGGGATTGTAAATCAGTGATCTAATAATAAAAGGGGATTGTAAATCAGTGAGTCTCTAATATGACAGAGGATTGTAAATAGTGGTCTCCATAGACTGAGGGATTGTAAATAGTAGGTCTCTAGACAGGGGTTGCTAATAGTTGTCTGTACTAGACAGCGGGATTGATAACATCAATAGTCTATCAGATAGCAGGGATTTGTAAATAGAATGGTCTCTATCTTAGACATGGAGGGTCTGTAAATCATAGTCTCTCATAGGACAGGGGATTGTTAAATCATGATCTCTCATAGACAGGGGATTGTAAATCATTATCTCTCATAGACCAGGGGATTGTAAATAGTGGTCTCTAATAGACAGGGGATTTGTTACAGTCATAAGTCTCCTCATAGCACAGGGGATTGTAAATCAATAGTCTCTCGATACACAGGGGATTGTGAAATCATGATCTCTCATAGACAGGGGATTGTAAAATCATGATCTCTAATAGACAGGGGATTGTAAATCAACATGTCTCTCATACACAGGGATTGTAACTCATGATCTCTCAATAGACAGAAGATTGGTAAAATCAAGATTCTCTCATAGACAGGGAATTGTAAATAGTGGTCTTCGTAATAGAACAGGGGATAGTAAATCATGATCTCTCATAGACAGGGGATTGTAAATCATGATCTCACATAGACTGGGGATTTAGTAAATAGTGGATCTCTAATAGGACAGGGGATTTGAAGATCGTTGATCCTTCTCATACACAAGGCATTGTAAAATAGTGGTTTCTAATTGAAAAGGAGGATTGTAAATCATTGATATCTCACAGGACAGGGGATTGTAAAATCACATGAATCGTCTCAGGGACAGGGGATAGTTAATCTTGGAGTCTCATCATAGATAGGGATTGTAAATAGTGGTTTTTAGTAGACATAGGATTATAATTAGTGGTTCTTCTAATACGACAGGGGATTGGTAAAATCGTGATCTCTCTAAAGACAAGGGATTGTAGAAAAGTGGTCTTTAGATAGACAGGAGAGATGTAATTCATGATCTCTCCATAGACAGGGGATTGTAAATCGATGATCTCTCATAGGACAAGGTTTTGTAAATGATGAACTCTCATTAGTCAGAGGGATTGTAAATCATAGTCTCTCATAGACATGGATTGTAAATAGTGGTTTTAATAGACATTGGATCTAAATTAGTGGATCTTAATAGACCAGGGGATTGTTAATCATGATCTCTCATAGAAAAGGATTGATTGTAATTAGTGGTTTCTAATAGGACATTGATTGTAAATAGTGTGTCTATAATAGCAAACGGGGATTGTAAACTACCATGATCTCTCAATAGACCAAGGTATTGTTAAAAAGTGGATTTCTATATAGACATTGGATTGTAATAGTGGTCTTCTAATAGACAGGGTATTGTAATACATGCTCTATCATAGACAGCGGGATTGACAATAGTGGTTCTCTTAATTGACAGGGGATTGAAAATAGTGATCTCTAATAGACAGGGGGGATGTGTAAATCATGATCTCTTCATTGCAGGGGATTTGTAAATCATAGTCTTCATAGAAAAGGGGATTGTAAATAGTGGTTCTAATAGGACAGGGGATTGTAAATAGTGGTCTCTTATTGAAGGGGATTCTGTAATATCTGATCTCCTCATAGACAGGGCGATTGTAAATAGTGGTCTCTAATAGACAGAGGATTTGTAAATAGTGGTCTCTAATAAGAAAGGGGATTGTAATAGTGGTCGTCTAATAGACAGAGGGATAGTAAATAGTAGTCTCCTTTTATAGAAAGGGATTGTAAATCATAGTCTTCATAGCACAGAGGATTGTAAGATAGTGGTCTTTAATTTGACAGGGTGGATTGTAAATAGTAGTCTCTACTTAGACAAGGGATTGTTACTTCATGATCTCTTATAGACAGGGATAGTTAAATCATAGTCCTCTCATAGACAGGGATTGTAAATAGTCGGTCTCTAATAGAAGGTCGTGTACATCATAGTCTCTCATAGACATGTAATAGTCATTCATAGTATCTAATAGATAGGGGACTTGTTAAATCCTGAACTCTCAAAAGAAAAGCGAGATGGAAAATAGGTGGTCTCTTAATAGACCGGGGATTGTAAATCGTGAACTCTAATCAGACAGGGGATTGAAAAATCCATGATCTACTCAATAGTCCAAGGGAGATTGTACATAGTGGTTTCTCAATATGACAGTGGATTTTAAATCATGAACTCTAATAGACAGGGGATTGAAGATTCATGAATCTCACAATACACAGTTGATTGTAAATAGTTGGTCTTTAATAGTCAGAGGCATTGTAAATCATGATCTCTCATAGACAGGGAGTAGTAAATCAATGATCTTCTCATAGAACAGGGGATTGTAAAATTAGTGGTCTCCGTAATAGTCAGGGTAGTTGTAAATCATGGATCGTCTCATAGACAGGATTGTGTAATAGGTGGTTTCTAAAGACAATGGATTGTAATAGTGGTCTCTAATAGACAGGGAACTTGGTAAATCATGGGTCTCTCATAGAAATGGGATTTGTTAGATTCATAGATCACACATACACATTGGGAGTGTAAATCATGATCTCACATCAGGATAGGGGGATTGTAAATAGTGGGTTTCTAATAGAGACATAGGATTATAAATAGTGGTTCTTCCTAATAGGAAAGGGGTTTGTAAATCATAGTATATCCTTCATTCACAAAAGGGATTTGTAAATCAATGATTTCTATTAGGACATTGGAATGTAAATAGTGGTCTCTAATAGACATGGGATTGTATAATCATAGATCTCTCATAGACAAGGGATTGTAAATGTGTTTTCTAATAGACTATTTGGATTGTAAAATAGTGGTCACTAATCGAGACAGGATTGTAAATCATTATTCTATCATTAGACAAGGGATTGTACATCATTATCTCTCATAGACAGGGGATTGTTAATTAGTTTGGTTTCCTAATACACAGGGCATTGTTAATTCATGATCTCTTCATAGATAGAGGATTGGTAGAATCAGTGGTCTCTCTATTAGACAGGGGATGAGCTAATAGTGGTCACGCATAGAAAGGGGATAGTAAATAGTGGTTTCACGTAGACAGGGATTTTAAAGATCATGATCTCTCATACACAGAGCAATGTAAATTAGTATGAGTCCTCTATTAGATAGGGGCTTGTTAATCAGGTGGGTCTCTCATACAACATAGGTTTGTAAATCGATGATCTCTCATAGACCAAGGGATTTGTATATCATGATCTCCTCATAGAAAGGGGATTGGAAATTAGATGTTTCTAATTAGAGAGTTGGATTGTAATCATAGTCCCTCTCTAGGACAGGGGGCATGATAAATTCATGATCTCTCAAAGACTGAGGATTGTAAATCATGAGACTCTCTATTAGATATGGGTTTGTCAAAATCATACTCTCTCATAGACAGGGGAATGTAAATAGTGATCTATGATTAGACAGGAGGATTGTAAAATAGTGGTCACTAATAGGACAGAAGGATTGTACAATAGGGGTCCAATCTCAGTAGACATAGGGAATGTTAAATCATTGTCTCCTCAATGAAAGGGGAATGTAAGAGTTGTCTCTAAAGCAGGGATTGTAAAATAGTGGGTCTCTATCTAGACCGGGGATTGTAAATAGTGGTCTCTACTAGACAGAGGTATTGTAAATAGTGGTCTTATTAGACAGGGGATTGTAAAATCATTGTTCACTCTTAGACAGGGTATTGAGTTAATAGTGGTCTCTAATAGACAGGGGATTGTAACATAACATAGTATCTCTTAGACCAGGAGGGAATGTAAAATCAATGTGTCTATCATAGACAGGGGATTGTACAACATGAGTCTATCATAGACAAGGGAATGTAAATCATAGGTCTCTAATAGGACAGGTATATGTAAATAGTGGACTCTAAAAGACAGGGGATTGTTAAATCATGATCTCTCATAGACACAGGATTGATAAATAGTGTTCTCTCATACACATGGCCTCCCAAATATGGATCTCTCAAGACAGAGCGATTGTAAATCAGAGGAATGGTATAATAGTTAACTCATAATAGACAGGGATTGTAAATCGTGGTCTCTAATACACAGGGGGAATGTAAATCATTAACTACTCATAGACAAGAGATTAGTTAAATCCTTATCTTTGAAAGACAGAGGATTGTAAATAGTGATCTCTAAATAGACATGGGATTATCAATCATAGATCTCTGAAAGACACAGGTTGTTGTAACTCATTGTATCTCATAGACAGTGGGATTATAATTCAATGGTCACATATTAGGACAGTGGATTGTCATCAAGTGGTCTTATAATAGACAGGTAAGTATAAATAGTTGTCTCACATAGACCATGGGATTGTAAATTGTGATCTTCACATAGAGTATTTGAATATGGTAAAATAGAACAACTTATCTATTATGGACAGGGGGATTGTAAATCAGTTATTCTCTATTAGATATGGATGTTAAATAGTTGGTCCTCTAATTAGAAAGAGGACTGTAAATCAAAGGTCGCTCATACACATGGGATTGTAAATCAGTGATCTCTCATTAGACAGAGTATAGTAAATCATGATCTCTCAATGATACATGTGATTGTTGTATCATAGCGGTCTTTATTAGATAGGGGATTATAAATAGTGGTCTCTCCATAGACAGGGAAGTGACTATAAAATCATGGAACTCTCATAGGACAGAGTATTATATATAGTGGTCTTCTAATAGATAAGGATTGTAATTAGTGGGTCTCTCATATACAAGGACTTGTAAAAGCAGTTACTGTTATCATATAAAAGGGGATTGTTAAATATAGTGTTCTCCTAATAGACAGGGGATAGTTAATCATGATCACTTCATAGACAGGGTGATTGTAAATAGTCTAGGTCTCTAATAGACAGAGGAAATGTAATTCATGATCTCACATAGACAGGGGGATTGTAAATCATGATCTATCATAGACAGGGGATTGTAAGTCATGATCTCTCATAGACAGTGATTGTAAAATCAAAGTCCTCTAATAGACATTGAGTGATTGGTAAAATCATTGGTCTCCTCATACACGTGGGATTGTAAAAATCATGCTCTCTCATTAGACAGAGGATAGTAAAATAGTGGTTTCTAATATGACAAGGAGTTGTGTAAAATATTTGGTCTCTTTCATAGACAGGGGATTGTAAATAATGGTCTCTAATAGGAACATGGGATTGTAAATCAAGATCTCTCATAGACAGAGGATTGTAAATAGTGGGTTTCTAATAGTCAGGGGATATGTAAATCGATGATCCACAATTAGTCAGGGGGATTGTTAAATAGTGTTCTCTATTAGACATGGGGATTGTAAATCATGATCTCCTCATAGACAGGGATTGATAAATCCAAGGTCCTCTATTAGACAGTGGATTGTAGAATCATAGATCTATAATAGAACAGGGGATTGTAAATCCTGGTTTCTAATAGACAGGGGATTGTAAACTTGATCACTTATAGAAAGGTGATTTGTTAAATAGTGGTTTCTACAGACAGGGGATTTGTAAATCATGATCCAAAGAGACAGGGGATTGTAACTAATGGTCCTATAATAGACAGGGGATTGTAATAGTGGTTGTGAATAGAGCAGGGATTGTAAATAAATAGGTCACTCATAGAGCAGGGGATTGTAACTCATAGGTCTCAAATACTACAGGGGATTGGTAAATCCTGATCTCTCATAGCAGGGGAATTGTAAATATTGGTTTCTTCCCCTCCCCCCCCAATAGATGGGGGGATTGTAAATCATGATCTCAAATAGACACGGGATTGTAATGTGGTCTCTAATAGAAAGGGATTGGTAAATCATGCTCTCTCATCAAGACAGGGGTATGTAAATCAGTGGTCTAATAGACAGGGATTGTAAATCTAGTCTCTCATAGACAGGGGATTGTAAAATAGTGATCTCCTAATAGACCAGGGATGTGTACAGACATGATCACCTCATAGACAAAGGGGTTGTAAATAGTGGTTTTAATAGACAGTGAGATTGTAAAATAGTGTCTTTAAATAGTCAGGGGATTGTAAATCATGATCTCACTTAGTACAGGGGATTGTACATAGTGATCTATAATAGACAAGTATTGTAAATCATGGGATCTCTCATAGAACATGGATTTGTAAATCAGTGATCTCTAATTAAGAACAGGTGGATAGTAAATCCTGAGTCTCATCTATTACACAGGGGATTGAAAAAAGTGTACTCTATTAGACCAGGGAATTGTAAATAGTGGTCACTAATAGACTAGGGGGATTTGTTAAATAGTTGTACACTAATAGGACAGGGGATTGTAAAATCATCGATCTCAATTAAGACAGGGAATTAGTCTAATTAGTGGTCTCTATAGATGGGATTGGTAACGCAAACAAGTGATGTTCACAAGTGAATACATACCCGAAAGGACTGATAACTCTGAAATAGCAAATACCGAATTGACGAAGTCATCATTCTTTCATTTTTTTGTCACCTTTTAGGTTTATTCGGTCACCAGAAGTATAATTACAACATACCTGCTTGAAGAATTTTGATTTCCAGTCAGACTCCACACTTCCTGGTCCTCACAACCATGATGGTTCTGTGTCCTTGGTGGGACAGAAGGACTAAAGGTAGGTTATAAAGGTCAGAAAGGTCAGAGGTTAAAGGGGGTGTTATGGTAATCAACGTGAAGGTCTTTAGGGAGCTGCAACGTACACTCCAGTAACTCTGATACTCTGCGAATCATGATACATGCCTCTCGATACGATTATTTTCGATACGATACGTTTGTTTTCTGACGGTTAATTGTATAATATTGAAGGTTATATGGTTCACAACATTCTTTTTTAATTTCTTTAATTTTAAAATATACAGCTAATGCATGTCCCATAGCCATATGTAAAAGAGACTAAAATTAAAGAGGTGAGTCATTTAATTTATTCTTGATGACAACAAAATAACCCCGTTTCAAATTTAATTAAATTAAACCGTAATGAAAAAAATTTTTAAAAATTAAATATGAAATAAGTACCTGTAGCCAATTATTAAACTAACAAACAAAAATAAAAACTATGGTTATTTTTTAAATTCCGAACTATAACTTGACATATTTTTAAAAAATAATGTCTGGATTGAACATGGTTCAAAATTGTAAATTTTATCATTAATTATGACTTATTATCATGACTAGGTCAAAAGTACCTTGATAAATTTAAATTTATTAACAAATATTACTGCCTGTTACTGTCTGTAATGGCTATGCTGCAAATTTTTATAGATTTGTTTACCAGTTCTTTAACATCATTTATTGTGATTGCTTTATGATTTGATATATGATAAATATTTGATGTAAATTATTTTTCTAGAACTTGTAATACCACATAAATCGTCACATCCTTTTTTACGTCTACTTGTTTACATTACCAAATGCCAATATGGTGGCCAATACGATTGCAAATTTATGACTATCTTCCAGTATAGTCCCAGATTAAGATTGAAAGTTAGATAAATCATTACATATTGCAAATGTTTTAAAGTGTTTTATGCTTAATTTGATGTTACCGCTTTTGTTTAAATTTTTGTAAAGCCGGTAAATTTCGTTACCAAGATCAGCCCCGGGCTAGACTGGCTTTTTCACTAGTAATCAAAGCTGAAAATTGGTGACCAGTCAGGGCTAATGGATTATTACACCCCTGGCTTAAGTTATAAGGGAAGGTGATTATGTATAAGTGTTCAAAAACAGGTTACAGTATAAGGTGAAGGTTTTACACCAATTTTAGTTTGAAGGTTACAATTAATATGGCTGATTTAGTGTTCAAGTGAAGATATCCTAAACACTGTGAACTGGTTAAGTAAAAAAGGCCGTGAAGGTTATACATATAAATTGAAGGTGTATGTTATAGTATAAGTGGAAGGTTACAAGTTTTAAGAAGGTGACACCAAGGTTAGTAAATATTTAAGAAGGTTACAGTTTTAAAGATGAAGGTTATAATTGCATCAGTGATTATAGTATAAAGGTGAAGGTTTAGTATAGTAAAGGTGAAGGTTATAGTATAAAATAACAGGTTACCGTTACTGTAAGCTGAGGGTATTACCGGATACTGAAAGGTGTCCCCATGATAGTTACAGGAAAAACGTGCCACACGTGTTAAATTAGATAAGGTGAATTTTTAATCAGTATTGAAATGAGGAAAGTATATACAAGGTGAAGTTTCACAACACAGTAAAGGATGAAGTTTATACAGTGTAAAACATCGAAAGGGTGAATGTTATCAAATCTCTAAGGGTGTTATACACCAAGTTAAAGGGAAGGTGAAGGTATATAAAAGGATGAAGGTTACAGTGAAGGGATACAATTATAAAGGTGAAGGTTATCAGTAAAGGTTTTTAGGTTAAAGTATAAGTGAGGTTATAGTAATGCAGAAAGGTGTTACACAGGTTACAGTATCAAAATAGAGTGAAGGTCATATAGTATTGAAGGTGAAGGTTATATGAGTTATAGTAATGGTGAAGGTTACAGTATAAAGGTGAAGAACAAGGACAGTAATATTATCATGAAGGTTACAGTATTTGTTATATATGGGTGAAGGTTAAGTTTACAGTATAAGGGTTTTATAGTAAAATGTGAAGGTTTACAGTGTTAAGGGGTGCAGGTTACAGTATTTTGTGAAGGCTTATAGTATCTAATGTGTGAAGGTTACCAAGTGTAAAATGTGAAGGTTACAGTATAAAGGTGAAGGTTATAGTAGTAATGTGAAGGGTTAAGTATAAAAGGTGAAGGTTACAGTATAAATGGGTGTTTTGTATAAGGTGAAGGTTATAGTATTAATGGTGAAGGTTATAGTATAAATGTGAAGGTTATAGTATAATGTGAAGGTTATAGTATAAGGTGAAGGTTATAGTATAAAGTGAAAGGTAGTTATAGTATTAAGTGTGAAGGTTATAGTATAAGGGTAAATGTGAAGGTTATAGTATTAATAAGGTTACAGAAGGTGTAAGGTTACAGTATAAAGGTGTTGAAGGTTATAGTATAAAGGTGAAGGTTATAGTATAAATGTGAAGGTAGTATAGTATAAAGGTGAAGGTTACAGTATAAATGGTGAAGATATAGTATTAATGTGAAGGTTACAGTATTAATGTGAAGGTTACAGGGTGAAGGTATAAAGGTGAAGATTATAGTATAATGTGAAGGTTATAGTATTAAAGGGTGAAGGTTTACAGTATAAAGGGTGAAGGTTATAGTATTAATGTGAAGGTTATAGTATAAATGTGAAGGTTATAGTATAATGTGAAGGTTATAGTATTAATGATGAAGGTTACAGTATAAAGGTGATAAGGTGTTTAGTATTAATGTGAAGGTATATAAAGATGAAGTTACAGTAAAGGGAAGGTTACAGTATA